>NC_050198.1:43642239-43942239 GCF_004126475.2 Phyllostomus discolor
AGAGAAGAAATCTGGAGAGCACTTACAGACCTCATGAAAGACTGTGGGAAGATGAGATGGAATAATATGAGTTCACGAAGGACATACAAAGTCTAGGAACATAGAACATGACCCTCTGATATTTAGGAACCAGTCATCCTAGTCCTTTGGTAAAATAATACCCAATATATATTTTTACAGAGAATATATTTCTTAATTTCCCTACCTGCAAAGTAGATGCAAATTCACCAGCTGCATGATGTTAGAATTTTAGGAAACTTAAAGATAATTAAAGTTCCATTTTTATTTTATAGACAGAAAAACAAAAGCCCAATGAATTTTGACTCTTGTGCAGTAATTACTCCACCATAACATGCTATGTGCCTCACCAAACTGAAAATGAAATGCTTACATTAATATTAGCGGTTTTTATTATAATTTTTGAACTTGAAATTGATCATTTCTTTTTTTCTTTTTTATTTTAATCATTGTCCAAATACAGTTTTCTCCTTTTTACTCCCATTCCAGTCCCCCCTCCCACCCCTCCCCACTTCCCTTGCCTTACCACCCTCCCCTTATTTTATGACCAAGTGTCCTTTCAGTTTGTTCCTGTGAACCATTCCTACTGTCCCCTTAAATTCCCTCTACTCTCTTCTGTGGGCACTGTCAGCCTGGCCCATATTTCAGTGTCTTTGGTTATATTTTGCTTGTTTCTTTGTTTTGTTATTTAGGTTCCTCTTAAAGGTGAGACCATATGGTATTTGTCTTTCACTGCCTGGCTTGATTCGCTAAGCATAATGTTTTCCAACTCCATCCACGCTGTTGCAAAGGATAGGAGCTCTTTCTTTCTTTCTGCTGCATAGAGTCCCATTGTGTAAATGTACCATAGTTTTTGGATCCATTCATTTACTGATGGGCATCTTGGGTGCTTCCAGCATCTAGCTATTGTAAATTGTGCTGCTATGAACATTGGGATGCATAGGTTCTTTTGAATTGGTGTTATAGTATTCTTAGGATAGAGACCCAGCAGTGGAATTGCAGGGTCAAAAGGCAGATCCAGTTTTAGTTCCTGAGGAAGTTCCATACTGCTTTCCATAGTGGTTGTACCAGTCTGCAGTCCCACCAACAGTGCACTAGGGTCCCCTTTTCTCCACCACCTCTCCAACACTTGTTTTTTGTGGCTTTGTTTATGATGGCCATTCTGTCTGGTGTGAAGTGGTATCTCACTGTGGTTTTAATTTGCATCTCTCTGATAGCTAGTGATATTGAACATTGTTTCATGTGTCTTTGGATTTTCTGTATGTCCTCCTTGGAGAAGTGTCTGTTCAAGTCCTTTGCCCACTTTTTAATTGGATTCCTTGTCTTCTTAGAGTACAGTCTTGTAAGTTCTTTATATATTTTGGAGACTAAACTCTTGTCTGAGGTATCATTGGCAAATATGCTTTCCCACACAGTGGGTTGTCTTTTAACTTTGATACTGTTTTCTTTAGCTGTGCAGAAGCTTTAATTTTGTGGAGGTCCCATTTGCTTATTCTTTCCTTTATGTCCCTTGCTCTAGGAGACACGTCAGTAAACAAGTTTTTGTGTGAAATATCTCAGATTTTCCTACCTATGTTCTCCTGTAGGACCTCAATGGTGTCATGTTTTATATTTAAGTCTTTTATCCACCTTGAATTTATTTTGTATAAGGTGTAAGTTGGTGCTCACGTTTCATTTTTTTGCACGTGGCTGTCCAGTTCTCCCAACACCATTTGTTGAAGAGGCTATTTTTATTCCATTTAATGTTGCTGCCTCCTTTGTCAAACATTAATTGACCATAGAGACTTGGGGTTATTTCTGGGCTCTCTGTTCTGTTCCATTGGTCCATGTGCCTGTTTTTATGCCAGTACCAAGCTGTTTTGATTACAGTGGCCTTGTAGTATAGTTTAGTGTCGGTTATTGTGATCCCTCCTACTTTACTCTTCTTTCTCAAAATTGCAGCAGCTATTCGGGGTCATTTATAATTCCATATAAATTTTTTGAAGTGTTTGTTCTATGTCTGTGAAATATGCCATTGGTGCTTTAATAGGAATTGCATTGAATGTGTAAATTGCTTTGGGTAGTATGGACATTTTGATGATATTAATTCTTCCGATCCATGAACACAGTATAAGTTTCCATTTGTTTGTGTCTTCCTTGATTTATTTCTTCAGTGTTGTGTAGTTTTCTGAATACAGGTCTTTTACTTCTTTGGTTAGGTTTATTCTTAGATATTTTATTTTTCTTTTTGCTATCTCAAATGGGACTTTTTCCTTGATCTCTGTTTCTGCTGTGTCATTGTTGGTGTACAGAAATGCCTTTGATTTCTGGTTATTGACTTTGTATCCCGCTGTTTTGCCAAATTCATTTATTGGGTCAAGCAGGTTTGTGGTGGAGTCTATAGAATTTTCTATATATACTATCATGTCATCTGCAAACAGTGACAGTTTTGTTTCCTCCTTTCCTATTTGGATGCCTTTTATTTCTTTTTCTTGTCTGATCACTGTGGCTAAAACTTCCAGTACTATATTGAATAGAAATGGTGAAAGTGGACAGCCTTGTCTTGTTCCTGATCTTAGTGGAAAAGATTTTAATTTTTGCCCATTGAGTATGATGTTGGCTGTAGGTCTCTCATATATGGCCTTTATTATGTTGAGGAATGCTCCCTCTATTCCCACTTTGCTGAGTGTTTTTATCATGAATGGGTGCTGTACATTATCAAATGCTTTTTCTGCATCTATTGATATGATCATGCCATTTTTGTCTTTGCTTTTGTTTATGTGATGTATTATGTTTACTGACTTGCGAATATTGTACCATCCTTGCATCCCGGGAATGAATCCCACTTGGTCATGGTGTATGATCTTTTTAATGTATTGTTGGATGCAGTTTGCCAGTATTTTGTTGAGGATTTTAGCGTCAATCTTCATCAGTGATATTGGCCTGAAGTTTTCTTTCTTTGTTGTGTCTTTATCTGGTTTTGGAATTAGGATGATGTTGGCCTTATAAAAAGAGTTTGGGAGACTCCCATCTTTTTGGATTTTTTGGAATAGTCTGTGAAAGATAAGGGTTAGCTCTTCCTTAAATGCTTTGTAGAATTCTTCTGTGAAACCATCTGGTCCAGGGCTTTTGTGTGTTGGGAGTTTTTTGATTACTACTTCAATTTCTTTTGTTGTTATTGGTCTGTTCAGGCTTTCTACTTCTTTTTCATTGAGTTTTGGAAGATTATATTTTTCTAGAAATTTGTCCATTTCACCTAGGTTTTCCAATTTCTTGGCATACATTTCTTTGTAGTTATTTCTTACAATCCTTTGTATTTCTGTGGTATCCCTTGTAATCTCTCCTCTTTCATTTCTGATTGTGTTTATTTGGGTCTTCTCTCTTTTTTTCTTGATGAGTCTGCTTAAAGGCTTGTCGATTTTTCTTATCTTTTCAAAGAACCAACTGTTGGATTCATTGATCCTTAGAATTGTGCTTTTAGTCTCTATGCCATTTAATTCTGCTCTGATCTTGGTTATTTCCTTCCTTCTGCTTGCTCTGGGCTGCCTTTGTTGTTGTTCCTCGTGTTCTTTGTAGGCAGAGGGTTAGGTTGTTTGTTTGGAATGTTTCTAACCTTTTTAGGTTGGCCTGTATCGCTATGAACTTCCCTCTCAGGACTGCCTTGGCTGTGTCCCATAAGTTTTGGGTTGCTGTGAGTTCATTTTCATTTGTCTCCAGAAGCCTTTTGATTTCTTCCCTAATATCATTCTTGACCCATTCATTGTTTAATAACATGCTATTTAATCTCCATGATTTTGAGTGTTTTTTTTTTTTTTTTCCTTGGGGTTGGTTTCTAGCTTCAGTCCCTTGTGGTCTGAGAAAATGCTTGGGATGATTTCAATTTTCTTGAAATTCTTCAGTCTTGTGTTGTGTCCTATCATGTGGTCTATCTTTGAGACTGTTCCGTGTACATTTGAAAAGAATGTATATGTAGCTTCTTTTGGATGGAGGGGTCTGTATATATCAGTTGAGTCCATTTCATCAAGGGTATTGTTCAATGCCACAATATCTTTGTTGATATTTTGTTTGGAAGATCTGTCCATTTTTGATAGTGGGGTGTTAAAATCTCCCACTATAATTAGGTTGCTGTCCATATCTTTCTTGAAGTCCTCTAAGATTTCCTTCTTGTATTTCGGTGCTCCTATGTTGGGTGCATATATATTTACAATATTTATGTCTTCCTGATGGATTCTTCCCTTGAGTATTATGAAATGACCTTCTGGGTCTCTCTTTATGGCCCTTTTTTGGAAGTCTATTTTGTCTGATATGAGTATTGCTGCCCTTGCTTTTTTTTTCCCTGTCCATTTGCTTGGAAGATTTGTTTCCAGCCCTTCACTCTCAGCCTGTGTAGGTCTTTTATCCTGAGGTGGGTCTCCTGTAGACAGCAGATATGTGGGTCATTTTTTCTTATCCATTCAGCTATTCTATGTCTTTTGATTGGAGCATTTAATCCATTTACATTTAAGGTTATTATTGATAGGTACTTATTCATTGTCTTTTATGTACGTGTGTTCCTCTCTCTCTCTTTTCCCTCCCTTCCTTAAAGCAGTCCTTTTAGAGTCTTTTGCAGAGCTGGTTTGGTCGAGGTGTATTCTTTTAGACTTCTTTTGTCTGGGAAGCTTATTTGGCCTTCTATCTTGATCGAGAGCCCTGCTGGTTATAGTAGCCTTGGTTGCAGACCTCTGGTCCTCATTACCTGGAGTATTTCTTGCCATTCTCTTCTGGCTTGAAGTGTCTCCATTGAGAAGTCAGCTGTTAGCCTTAGTGGGGCTCCCTTGTATGTTACTTCCTTTTTCTCCCTTGCTGCCTTTAAGATTCTCTCTTTGTCTTGACATTTTGCCATTTTAATTATGATGTGCCTTGGGGTGGGCCTCTTTGGGTTCCTCTTGATTGGAACTCTCTGTGTTTCCTGGATTGGTGTGACTTTTTCTCTCATCAAATAAGGGAAGTTCTCCTTCATTACTTGTTCAACTAGGTTTTCGATTCCTTGCTTTTCTTCTTCTCCTTCTGGTATCCCTATTATACGGATATTATTACGTTTCATATTGTCTTGCATTTCTCTTAATCCCTCTTCATTTTTTCTGAGCCTCTTTTCCTTTTCTTGCTCTTTCTGGATGCTGTTTTCTACTTTGTCCTCCAGCTTGCTAATCCAATCTTCTGCTTCATCAGTCCTGCTTTTCATTCCTTCTACTGTGTTCTTCAGTTCAGAAATTGTATTCTTCATTTCCTCTTGACCCTTGTTGAGAGTTTCTATTTCCTTTTCATGTTAATATAGTTTGCAGTGAGATTGATGTAGTTTCCCTCTGATTTCTGAAAGCTCATTGTGAGTTCATTGAACTTCCTGGTAATCATTGTTTTGAACTCACTATGTGATAGTTGAGTTGCCTCTATTTCATTTAGCATTTTTCCAGAGGCTTCCTCATTTCCCTTCAATTGGGGGTTGTTTCTTTGTTTTCTCATTGTTCTTGGGTTTCTTCTTTTTTCTTCTTGTTTGTTAATTTGATCTGTTCTGATTCCCTGTAATTATGGTGTGAACTTCTGTGGTATAATATGTGTGAGATTCAGTGGTGCAATCTCCTTTGTGTATCCTGGTGTTCACAGCTTCCCCCTACTCTTTTTTTGTGATCAGTTGGAGGAGTAAGGCAAAACGGTTTAAAACTGCAAGACAGTATACTATGATATTTACATTAGTAGCCAGTAGAGAAGAGATGGGTTATCCTTTGGCTCCTTATAGTGTTAACCGTAATCCTCCACCCCACTATCCACCTTTTAGAGAGGATGGAAAGAAGGTGAGACTCTTATTGGGGACGAGAGGATTGTTAGTTGGATCTAGAAAGCTGTGAGGCTGTGGGAGGTCAGATTCTAAGGTAAGGTTGGACTAAAGATTACTATATAGGAGTATTGTGTAAAAGAATAGAGCAAACCCCCACAATAGTATAGTTCAGAAAAAGGACTGCTCACTTCTTACAATAAAAAGTCTTCATGAATTGCATATATTTCTTCAAATAAGCAAGGGAAAGTTTCAGAGACTGGATAACAAATTTTTTGAAAGATTTTATTTATTTTTGGAGAGAGGGGAAGAGATAGAAAAAGAGACAAAGAGAAACATCTATCAGCTGCCTTGCATAAGCCCCCTCTGGGGACCTGGCCCACAACCCAGGCATGTGCCCTGACTGAGAATGGAACTGATAACATTTCAGTTTGCAGGATGATGCTCAACCTACTGAGCCTGGCTGAAATTGGCTACAGCAGTAAGGGCTGGATAAACAAATTTTAATATTTTAATATATACCAATCCTTTGATCTGTTTCAAAATTGTAAACTATATGGTAGAGCTACTCTTGTTCAGCCTTGTTCCATCCCCAACATATTCTTAATGTGCCTTAACAAAATGCAAAACAAAATGAAACAACAAAAAAAGAGTATTTTTAAAATTCCAAAGAGCTAAACGTAGAATTGAAAAGACAGAATAACTAAAGAAAGTGTGGGTATATACATAAATATACACATACGTTCAAATAGAATTGTGCATCAGAGAATCTGAGATAATATTTTTGGATACATTCACAAAAGAATAATTACTGTACTAGGTATTTCACTTTTCTAACATCAAAAATAATGTTCCATCTCTTGCTTTAATGCCTAAGATGTATTTGAATTCCATGCAAAATACTTGCTCATATCTGTCAAACTACTCCAAAACTCAAGAGTCTATTCTTATCTGAACCACTACCTGATGAGTTTATGTGATCTCATGTATAGCTGTAGGTACACAGTGACATTTTCTTCAGCTTCAGGTTCTATTGGTACTACTTTCTTGCTATGTGACTTTGGAAGAAATAACAGTCCCCTTCTCCAGGTCCAAGTTTACTCATTTGTTAAACATGCTGGATGATCTTGGAGGGTCCTTCCAGTTTTCACACCTATTTCTGTGTACATATTTAAACCAGTTGAGGAAACACAAAAAAATGCAAAGGCACTAAAGTTACAGTAACCACATTTACAATGGACTATTTTTGTAGACAATTTTCACTACCCCTATTATTTGATGGAAGTAGTAGAGAAAAGGGTCTCTCAGTGGTGTAAGTTCAGCTGGACTTTTAAAGTATTCTTAATTCCTACAATACTTTCTAGTGATCATATTCAAAATTATGAAATTGGTCAGTCTAAGTCAACCAAGAGAATGGTCTGTCTTGAGTGGTTATGATCTATGTCATTTCTGGATTCAATAAGGAAAGATGAAGTTAGTGCAGTGTAGTGAAAAGAGCACAAGTCACCTGACTCTGTCCTTACTACATGGCTTTGGGAGGGCTGGCTGATCATTCAGTGAGTATATATTGCTAGTCATTTCCTAGGGTGTTGAGAGGTTCAAATGAAATGTCTTGCATAAAGGCCTTGAAGACTGCCAAGAAAATAGTATATACTTGATATCTTTATTCTTTCCCTCTTCCATTTTCAGTTTTTGGGCCAAGCTCTTGAGCTGAGATCGTATGAGAGTTCAAGGTCAAGAGCCAAAGAAGGACTTATTACAGAAAAGGAATCTATAGACAACTGGAGACCAAGAGAAGATCAGAGCAAATACTTCAACTTTATCCTTTTGTGAGCCTAATGTGGTCTGGGATATCCTCACTGTTTGAAGAGAGGTCTATGTTATATACTTTCTGCCCATAAGCTTCTGCTCCCACACTGCTACACTTGCATAAGGGCATGCCATATTGAACAGTAATACTGAGACTGGCACTGTTGTTGGAGGCCACCACATGGAAATGGCTGGGCAGGTTTTAGTCTCCTTCCATTGAGATTACAGACCATATGCAAGTAGCTACATAACAGGCTGATTTTGTCTTCATGAAAAAAAAAATAGCATTTGGTGAGGGTCACTCTCACATTAAGATATTTTCCTATTCTTGATGGGATTGAAAGCCACAACTTTCAAGCATTAATTACATCCACTGTTGGGTTTTGAATCTACTGATATGCTAACCTAATGGCAACATCCCAAATGAAAAAAGAAAAACTAATCCTACAGGCAGAAAAACACAAATCATGTTATTTCAGAAAACATGGCTTTTGCTGTAATACTATTGTACTTTTGCTCATTGGTAGTGTTTAATTTTTTTCATCTTCATACAAATTACTTTACAGAGTCTCTTCTGTGTCAGAGATCATAGATAAGATTAATGAAGCCCACCTCCAGAATACTAGCAAAGTTCCTTAGACAGGAAAAGGTTCATTCTAATATAATCAAGTAGATGAATGAATGCACAAAAGAAAGGTACACTAGGTTTAACAGACAATGTTTTATGACAGAAAAATCCTCCAGTACTTAGTACTTAAGATGACAGTGCTGGAGACATGGGTGTTATGTGACAAATATTTTAATGAATAAATGCATGGCAATTTCATCAATCCATAATCAAATCTCCTCAACAGATAACATAAAGCTTGTAGGCAGTATGTTGCACGACTGGCCAAAATAAATTAATACTTGATTATTTTATCCTCACCAGTTCATTGGTATGGGAAACAGTGTACTTTATATTCAGACAAGACATTGTGGGGGGAAATAATTATTATAATTGTTTGAGGTTGACCACAATCATTGATGGAAAGTTAACTGCATCTGTATATCTGAGTCAGTGATAATCTCTTGAACAAAGATCAAGTCATTTTCAAGTCGCTTTACTTTATATACAAAGGGAAAAAGTAAAAAAAACAAAAAAACAAAACTTGGATTCTTTATCTCAGTCCTTGGCGTTTTGCAAATCTTCTGACTCCAGGAACCACTGGACTTCCAGCCAAGATGCAGGTGTAGGTAGACACACTGTGCCTCCTTACACCATCAAAAGAAGGACAACAAATTTAAAAAGAAAAGGCAACAAGAACTGACAGAAAATCAAACTGCATGGAAGACTGACAATCAAGGCGTTAAAGAAGAAACATTCATCCAGAGTGGTAGGAGAGGCAGAGATGAGCAGCCATGCAGAGATTACTTGTGGCATGGTGGCAGCTGATGGACCAGATAAGGCAGCAGCTGGCGGATCGGACAGTCCCACATTTGAGTGCAGGTAAACCGGGAGAAACAACTGGGGAGCAAGACAGACCACACAACCCAAGGGTTCCAGGATGGGGAAATAAAGCTTCAAAACCTCTGACTATAAAAACCTGTGGGGGTTAAGGAAGCAGGAGAAACTCCCAGCCTCACAGGAAAGTTCATTGGAGTGACCCATAGGGTCCTACAATGTACACAAAACCACCCACCCAGATTCAGTGTCAGAAGGGTCCAATTTGCTTGTGGGCAGTGGCAGGAGTGACTGATAGCTGGCACAGAACACAGAAAGTGGCATTATTCCCCCTTAGACCCCTCCCCCACATACAGCACTACCAAGCAGCCAAGTGAACTGCCCCGCCCTGGTGAACACATAAGGCTCCACCCCTTTCTATGTAACAGGCAAGACAAGACAAAAAAAAAAATGGCTCAAATGAAAGAACAGATCAAAGCTCCATAAAAAATACAACTAAGCGATGAAGAGACAGCCAACATATCACATGCCCTGGTGATCGGGATGCTCACAGAATTGGTTGAGTATGGTTTGAAATCATTGGTTGAAATGGTTTGAAATCATTGGTTGAAATGATTTGTCAGAAAAAGCTGATTTCTGAGATAATGGCCTATAGGATATTGCCCTTAATTGTGAGTAGAACCCTCTTGGTTGCTATACTCCTCATCCTGGAGTAAGGTTTCTTTAACACCATCTGGCTAGTTAGTGGCTCAAAGGAGCTCCTCTCTTCTACAACTGAGCTTCCTGAGGTCTCAGCACCATCAGAAAGCCACAGTTCTTGGCAATAGGAAGGTTAGCCCCCATTTGCCTGAATTTTCTGGTTAGCTAGCTTTAAACCCTAGGAATAGTTTTACCTGTTTTCTGATAGTAAAACTGACATGCACGGTTGGATTTGGGTGTTTTTATTTTTAATTTTCTTTAAGCACTGCTAATACTGGCCAATCAACCCCAGATGTTTTGAACAAATATCTGACATCCACATATCATAAGATATAAATATTTCATGAATGTGTAGTTCTGCTTTGTTTGATTGTGGGGGTGGGGGAAGAGGAAAGATGGGATGGCTTCCTGAAAGAAAATGTCATCTAAATATTCCCCTAATTTAACCAATTTATTTCCTTAATACTCTACAAAGCCTGAGGTCTGTTAGCAAAGGCATTTTTTTAAAGTTTCCATCATCACTTTGAAAAATAACAAATCTTTCAGATACTTGCTCTTTGGGTCACAGGCAAAGGACTCTGTCAAATTCTGAGAACACCCTGAACTTCAACCGTTATTTATAGACAGACAGCAAACACCATCTAATGCTCTTAATTGTTTTGAATATCATTTGAGCTGGTAGAAGGCAGCTTCCAATTTGTTGCAAAAACCCTAGAAAGTTTCTCAAGACAACTTTGGATGCTGCATTTATTTTATAAAATGTTCTGCGAATTAAATGTAAATGTATCAGAGAGGATTTGCAAATGAAAGGGAAGCCATCAGGGATGATTGCCTAATGAAATGGTGTCACCCTTTTATTACTTCTCAATATTTCCTCATATTTTAGATATTTATCATTGGGGTTATGAATATTTCCAAACACATTAGTAGAAGTATTAGAAGTGATATATTATCTCATGAAAATAAAAAGCTTCTGCACAGCTAGAGAAAACAATATTAAAATAAAAAGAGAACCAACTGTATGGGAAAACATATTTGCCAATGATATCTCAGACAAGGGTTTAATCTCCAAAATATATAAAGAACTTACATGACTCCACTCTAAGAAGACAAGCAACTGACTTAAAAAATGGGCAAAGGACTTGAACAGACACTTCTCCAAGGAGGACATACAGAGGATCCAGAAACACATGAAAAGATGCTCAATATCACTGGCTATCAGAGAGATGCAAATTAAAACCACAATGAGATACCACTTCACACCAGTCAGAATGGCCATCATAAACAAAGCAACAAACAACAAGTGTTGGAAAGGTTGTGGTGAAAAGGGGACGCTAGTGAACTGTTGGGATTGCAGACTGATACAATCACTATGGAAAACAGTATGGCATTTTCTCAGAAAACTAAAAATGGATCTGCCTTTTGACCCAGCAATTCCACTGCTAGGATTATGTCCTATGGACCCTGAAACACCAATCCAAAAGAACCTATGCACCCCAATGTTCATAGCAGCACAATTTACAATAGCTAAGTGCTGGAAGCAACCTAGATGCACATCAGTAAATTAATGGATCAAAAAACTGTGGTACATTTACACAATGGAATTCTATACAGCAGAAAGAAAGAAGGAGCTCCTACCCTTTGCAACAGCATGGATGCAACTGAAAGCGTTATGCTAAGTGAAATATGCTAGGCAGTGAAAGACAAATACCATATTACCTTACCTTTAACAGGAACCTAAACAACAAAACAAAGAAGCAAGTGAAGTATAACCAAAGACACTGAAATAAAGAACTGACTGACAGAGTTCAGAGGGAAGAAGAGAGGGAATTTCAGGAGAAAAGCAGAAGGGTTTCCAGGAACAAGTATAAAGAACACATGGATAAAAACTAGGGGTGGGTGGAAATGGGAGGGAGGAGGGGAGGGCTGGGTGGGTGGGTTGGGAGGGGAGTAAAAGATAGAAAATTGTACTGCAACAACAATTAAAATAAAATTTAAAAAAATAAAATAAAAAAGAAGTGTTATTAATGATTACTTCACACAAAGAATATTCTAGCCCACACAACAATGCATATATCGTTCCTTTGAGAAAATTACCATGGATGGTAAGAATTATTTTCTGTAATTTATAGATGATGAAAAGAAAACCCAGAGATACTAAGCAGCTTGCCCAACCATACAGTGGCTGTGACATCAGCAATTCAAAGTGTGGAGTCAAGAAAATTATCTGGCCAAGTCAAGCCAATAAAAACAAGTGATTGAGAGTAAAGTGCTTCTCTTCCTGCCACCACCCCTGAATCAGCCAGATCACTCTTTGCATTGATTAAATTCACTGGATAATTATTTTAATGACCCCTTGAAGACTTCATCAATCCTTCCCTGAACTACTGCAGTAGCTCCTAACTGATCTGTGTCCATGTCTCCAGACTCATGCCCTTTCAACCCATTCTCCACTTTCTACCAGAATTAAAATGAAGTCTGAACATGTTTGTCCCCTTTGCACACCTATTCTCAATTGAGAACAAATTCATCTCCCTTCTCACAAACCTCTACAGAAAAGAGAACAACCTCTGTAGTGTGACATTTGGACCTTCTATCATCTGTTCCTTTTACACTGTGCCTTATGCACCATGTGCTTCCACGCCTTCATGACTTTGACTTTATTTTTCCTTCAGTGAGAAATGACCTTTCTCCATATTTTACTTATCAATAGTATTCTTATCCTTCAAGGCCTCACTCAAAGAGTCATTTTTCTATCATGTTCTTCTTTGGTCCCTTCAGTCAGAATATACAGCAGGCTCTGCTTGCTCAAGTTATCCTTTATACCTCTATTTTACATACACCTCATTCTGGCTTGTTTACCTTTGTTGCCCCTCTTCTGATTAACCTCATGTTGCTATAAATTCCTGACAGGCAGAGGTAATATCTAATTCATCTTAATGTTTTATAAACATCCCAGTGGCTAGTGTGGAATCTAGAACACAGGAAACAATCAGTAACCATGTGTGTGCACATAGCAAAAATATACAGTGTCCCAGTGATGAAACACACAAAACCAAGTATACTGAGAATAACCCAAACCTTCCCAAGTCATTAGATTGCATTTCCTTCTAAAAATTTAAAACTGCTCAATGAATGAAATCTACATTCATTTTGACCATCTGAGCTCCTAAGGAAAAACACTACAAGTTATGTATTCAAGTTAGAATATTTGCCCATTTCCCAAATAACTGGCTTAACCAGTGGATATTTTTTCTGTTAGATTTCTAGACCTGCATGGGACTGGGCTTAAAGACATTTTGGAATGCACTTGTGAGTTACCATCAAAAAGGATTTTACTCTTGGATCTGCATTTGTAAGAACATTATTAAAATATGCTTTAATGTGACCAGAACATTTTCAAATAGCTGACATATTCATATGGAAGAATAATTAGTTTTCAATAAAAGATACTTTTTGTTACTCAGGAAAATTTCTCTCATGACTTTTAAGGGTCTGCCAAGTGAAATTTCATGATGGAAATGGAAATAGAGTATTTCCACTGGCTAGTGGCCAAGTGGAATAAAACACAAACACACTAATTTGTGCTGAGTCCTAGACAGACCACACCAAAGAAAAGTGGGTAAGTGCCCACCTTGGTTTAATGTTACATAAACCAACCCATTGTCTTCTCCAGCCCTGAAAAAACTGTCTACTTGGGGTCTATGGCCTAAGGATTGTATCAGTTTTCTCCCCTCTCTTCCTGATGACAGGAAATGAAAATGGGTTCAGGAGATGACAGAAATTCTCTTAACAAGAAGCTAGGCCCAAGAAAGGCTAAAGTGTATAGATTTGTCATTAAATAGCCTGAGACAAAGAAGAATGGACAGTAAATCCGGTGATGCTGTGACAGCAGTGCTGTTTGGAATGAGGACTGCACACAGTTTCCATACTTAGCTAGTTATGCACATCAAATGATTAAGAGAGGGAATTGGATACCTTAGTTGCATCCATCTTTACAACCTGCAGTGCCTTAGTAGCAATTTTTATTAGTAAATCAGACAAACCCAGGAGACTTTTAGATGCTCATCTCTGTTGGCAGGAGAGTTCACCAGCTGAAATCTCCACTCCATCTGCCTCCAGAGGTTATGTCTTTGAACAAAACCAATTATTCTTTATTTTTAAAAAAATTTTTATTAAAGATTTTATTTATTTTTAGGGAGGGAAGGGAGGGAGATAGAGATAGAAATAGAAATAGAGAGAGAGAGAGAGAGAGAGAGAGAGAGATATCAATGTGCGGTTACTGGGGGTTATGGCCTGCAACCCAGGGATGTACCCTGGCTGGGAATTGAACCTGGAACACTTTGGTTCCCAGCCCGTGCTCAATCCACTGAGCTATGCCAGCCAGGGCTCAATTATTCTTAATGAGCAGTATTTGGTAAGTCTTTCCAGATTTTTGTCTTACAACTTCTTTCCTGTTCCATCAGCTCTTCTATAACACTCATCTGTCTAAAACATCAACACCATCAACTATCAAAACCATACAAACTACAGACACTTCCTATAGGAACTCCATTGATTCTTGAGTTGAAAAATTAAGGAATATTTGCAACAAAAACAACAGCCTTGAGAAATTATGAGGCTATCAGCATTGTTAGAAAATCACAACCTAGGTGTGCTCTAATGTAAGCTTTCCATGTTAAAAAAAAAAAAGGTGAGGGGCTGAGAGTTCAAAAGCTAACATTGTGGTAAAAGTGAAAACAGTAGAGTTGGGAGTCAGAACATCTGTGTTTGGATCCATACCTTGCTAGTTATTTCTTTGAAGAGATTTTCAACATGTCCCAAGCTCATTGTTTTTTAAACCTATAAAGTGGGAATGAAAATGCCAGCCTCAGAAGACAGTTGTGAGAATCAATGGAAGAAGTTTCATAAACTCTGAAGTGCTGTGTCACCACTGACCTCTTTTCACTCTCTTCATTAATATTTATTTCCAAATGTTCTAACAGAAAAGCCAATTTGCCATTTAAGAGACTGCAATTTAGCATTCATGGTCATTTGGAGCAGAAAATACCAGTTCTCCACAGTGTTATGGCTATAAATATCATGTGTGCAACGGAAAAGCAAAAGCTTATCTGGAAATTCTGACCTGATTCTCAAATGCTTAGAGTCATTTTTTATGTTTATCTTTATTTATTTGCTACACTTAGAAGACCTCATTTTTGGCTGGACTCACACTTAGAGGTAGAAGCTCTCAGAGAGGACAGCCTACGTCTTTTGGCAATTCGTTCCTGGAATCTTTCTTCAGTCTCCTTCGTCCCCTTAGCCAAAATGTTTAGCATACTCTGCAGCCTCTTATTTTTCTTAGTATGCTCTTCTTAAGAACAATACACTGATATTTGTGTCACAGGACATGTGGGATAACAAGACGCTGAATCTTAGGTACTTTGGTTCTAGGTTTCTTTCCTCCTTGCTTAGGGGCTTTCCCACAACATATTGGTGGACATCATTTTCGTTGGAGAGGTTGAAAAATTTTCAGATTCTGCTAGCTCTTTTGGGCCCCAGGCAACAAGGCACAGTAGTATCAGTGAGACCAGGAACATCTCTTCTGTTTTTTTACAGTGATCAAATTGAGAACACTGAGATTGGCATCCACAGTGCAACCCTGCACTAATTTGCACTTTCGCTCTCCAGTCCTCCTTACTCTGTAACAGGAATATACCCCTTGCTCAGCAGCATGTGGACATGGTCATGGGTCAAGAAACCCTGCTTCATGGGGAAACCTTGTTTGTCATTCCCACCACTGATTCAAACCACATAACCCTTCCACTCTTCACCCAGAGCATCACCCATGATGGAATTTTGCTGAGCATCAGCAGAAAATTCCATGTACACTTCTCATAAAAGGTACAAAGTTTGTATTCATTGTCCACTTCAATGAGCTTCTGACAGCCAGTGGCTGGGAAAGAGATGTTCAGCTTCATCTTAAGGCAGCTGACTGCCTCCAAGGTGCCATAGAAAAGAGCTAGCAAGTCATTTTTATAGGGCTGTTTGTTTACTGATATATTTCTCTCATTAAATGGATCCTAAAATTTGCTAAATATTTGTGTTTGAAGTTGAGGACACAATAGCTCAATTCCTATAGGTCAGGTTTAATAAAATAAGAACAAAATGTCTTCTTCTCTATCTCAATTTGCAAACTATTAACAATTAGGTAATTCTAGTTATATAATTCCAGTGAGAAAGAAGCACAGCTGCATTTTATTATGCTTAAATAGGGGTAATACTTAGGCCATTATTAATTTTAAATAAATAATACATTAAAAATTTTAAATCTGATTGTAAAGCCTATTCCTACCTTTTAGGGCTGCCACTTTTTCTTTCAGTGGGAGACCACACTGGAGTTCTGTTAACTTATATATACTTCCTAGGGTACCTAAACATTATAAAGTTTGTTTTTTGAGTAACCATGTGTGCCCTCAGGGATTGTACTTCACCTCTGTGCCCTACCATGACTTCATCTCAGTCCTGAAGTTTTCCAGGTCAGCTCCAACTTATTGTGAGAGTTGTGCTGTACCTGAGCTGATGCCTCAAGCTAGGTCAAAAAACTTCATACAGGAACCTAAGGAAGATACCGAGCTTTCTGTGATGGGCCATTGTGATTCCATAGAAAGATATGAAACTTTCCCTAAGTGACAGGGATAGTTTGCCTGCCTGGGTCACTGAATATCCTCAGATTCTGAGAATCTAAAATTTTGGTAGCTGTTAGGCATAGTGGGCCCAGGTGACCAGAACAAATAAAAACCTTGGGCACTAAGTCTTAAAAGTGCTTCTCTGGGCAGAACCATCTCATACATGTTGCTGCATTTTTTTTTTTTTTTTGCTGCTAGGGATTAAGCATTCTTGTTATCCCTCATGGGAGGGAGAGAACACTGAAATCCTGCATATGGATTCCTTTAGACTATTCCTGATGTGTCTTTTCTGTTAATGACCTGCCTGTGTATTCTTGCTGTGTCTTTAAAATAAACCTGAAGCATTATCATGACTATGTATTGAGTGCTATGAGTCCTTATAAGCAAATTAATGAACCCTGGATAATCTTGAGAATCCCTGAAACAATTCCCTGTTTGGCTATTACTTAGGACAACTGGCCTTTTGTCCATAAGACATTGTGTTATATTTCAATAAAATTTCCTTAAAAATGTATGTGCTGCTAGTTCTCTAACATATTCTAATAGAGTTGTCCAACCTTTTGGCGTCTCTGGGCCACACTGGCAAAAGAAGTGTTGTCTTGGGCCATGCACAAACACTAACAAAAACTTATGAGCAAAACAAAAAAAAGGTTTTAAGTAAGTTTATAATTTTATATTGGGCCACATTCATAGCCATCCTGAGCTGCATGCAGCCCATTAGCTGTGGGTTGGACACCCCTGGGAGAGATACCCTTGGCCATCTTGAAAAGCCAGGAAGGCAAATTAAATTGGCCCAGATATTCCATCCACAAAGGTTTAAAAATTACAAATAAAATAATTCTGAGTTGCCTAAGTTCTCATAACTAATTGCCTTTTGGGGAAAAAATCAATGAGAGGTTACAGAGGTCTAGACATATTCCATTGAATATCCTGAAAAGAAATAAATCATTCAGCAAATGATAATTTCTGTTGAATACAGAAAAGTATAGAAAAAATGAAAATATAAAAATGAAAAAATATACTGGAAATTTATCAAAGATGAACATTATGTCAGAAAAGTGAAAATGTCTTGAAGACACTGGCCAATTCTTAGTGAGTCAAGTTTTCTTGGGACTCAAGCTCCATCTCTGCTTGCTCACAAAGTTGGAGGAAAAAACATTTTAAGGTGCTGTGTTAATTTTCTTAGGCTTTCACAGAAGTCAATGGAGTCTTATTTTGCTTTACATTTTATTAAGTGGTGTGTGTGGGAGGCTGAGGTGGAGAGTCTTCTAATGGAATACCTGATCTTCCAGACCTAGAATCTGTATGTGCAAATCCTGAGAAGAGGACCCTAGAAGAAACCCTCAGCCAACTCTACCTCCAAGGAAACCATGTTGAATAGAGGGCAACATCTTGGTGGACAGAGCTGAACTGGTGTGGCACAGAGGAGCAGGCCATGTGAGGGTGACACTGCTCCTGGGATCCTTGCAGTTGTCACCCCCATGCTCAACAACTCAAGTAGGCTGGTGCCTCCTTTTGATTCAAGCTATGGGGTGCCAGCTGACAGCATCTCCTTGCCTGATTCAAGAAAACCATCCCCATGCCTAACCATCATCTAAGGCCGGAACCATAATGTTTAGTGGCAATCCTTTGGAAATAAAACATGGCTGCCAATAATAACAGGAAAAAATTAAATGATGTGTTAATTACTACTATTAGTGTTGCCTCTCTGCCTCCCCTTGTTATTCCACTACTACTTACCAGCCCAATATTAATACCTTTATTACTCTATCCAACATTCATTGAGTACCTTACTCTTGAACTATATGACATAGAAATTAATAGTCTTCTTTTCTATTCTTGGCCACACTTGTTCTTAAGTTTTGAAAAATTGTGTTAAAATGTAGGTGGCATTACTCAGTAATTTTTTGGCCTTTGGCAAGCCATTCAACCTCTCTGTTACTCAGTTTATTCATTTAAATTGGGTAATAATGTCTTTCAGGCAAGGTTGTTGGGAACATTAAGGATAAAATAGATAAAGTACATAAAAATTTCTCAGTAAATGAGAATGGCTGCAGATACTATTGTTGCCAATGTTATTCCTATTTGTAAAAAAATTATTAGTGTTCCTCTTATAATTATGATGTAGATTATGCCAAGGTTTCATTCTTAGCCACTGCCTCCAGTCTGAGCACACACTAATATCTCAGAGAAGTAGCAAAGTAGTGGGCCTTTGGACATTAGACCCCAAATATGTGCCATTCTCTCATTTGTCACCACAATCTAAAAATGGAAAGAGAATATCTCTGAAGGCTGCCACAGGAAAGAAACACAGTGGTACTTCTAGCAAGGGCAATAAAACAATGCGCTAGATGGTGCTGGCGTGTACAAAGTCCTATGGAAATCTTGAGTATGTGAGGTATTTTCATTTGCCTTTGTCCATATTCCAGGATAATTTTTTTAGTTTGCTGGGGATGGGATGGGAAGGTACTGTATAGCTAAACTTGGTAGTATCTTTCCTCATCCTTCTCAGGCATATGCTTGGCCATTAGCATGACTGTGTAATTAAGATGTCCCCTCCCCATGCTCGACACCCCCCTATTACCAAAAAAAGAAAAAAGTGTTCACATCTGAATCCATTTCTGGTTACAGAACAATAAATAATGGGTGACAGGCCCAGCTGGAAGGCCTCTCTTTTATTTTTCTGTGTCTACAAATCAGACATCTTGGGCTCACAGCAGGACAGGCTCTACTGGCAGTAATTGGTACCATCTATAATTGTCAGAGCACTGGCTCACATTCCAGCATTCCATCTTTCCAGTCAAGGTATTCATCACTCGTCTAAAACTCAGCCAGCTGACAATGAAAGATTAACTTGCATTGATTTGCTTGGCTAAATTCACCTGAGCTTCAGCTGGTGCTGAGCACTCCTGTTTAATAGCCATCCCCATCACAAGATGTTTACAAGGTGATTTTCTACTGAAGATTTTTTTTTCTTCCCATATTCTGCTTAATGTGTTCTCAGTAATTAGACTTTGGAAAATGGTGAATTAAAACAGAGAAAAGTAAACCCTATATATGATCCCTGCCAAATGTCAGGGCACATGGGCTCTAACATTAGAAAGTTTCTCCCCTTATTTCTCAGTTGTATTAAGTCCCTTTCTTGCCACAGTGTTTGCAGGTGGTCTAGAAGATGTTCCTACCTGCAGTTTTTCCAGAAGACATTAGGGGGTCAGCCATCTCAGGAGTAACTCACAGGCCATGAGGTTGACCCATATCCACCATTCCACTCCTAGCCAATGACATTTCCTAGCTGCCTTCTCTGGGCTGGGTTTACAATGATGCATGAAAGCTACAGATCTGCTTGAGCTACAGGTCCTTTTAAAGCACTCACTATATGGAGTGGAAAACCAAGTTAATCAGTGTTACTGTGTGATACTGTGCTGTGTGACAACAAATAATTGAAAATAGTTCTATATATTCATTAAGCATGAGAAGAATGAGCACCTATCACAGACCACAAAGTGGATCAGGGAAGCTGTCCTGGAGGAGGTGATACCTGACTGCTAAAGGTTGAGAAGGGCCTAACAAGAGAGTGAAATTCAAAAAGGGAACAGGGCATTCCTCAGAGGGATAGGGTGTAAAAAGACATTGAGCATGTCATGGTATGGGGTAGTTGAGGTGCTACATGTGGTGGTAATTCACTGTGATGGGAATGAAGGGTGTTTATGAGTAAAGGGCGCCTGGTAGTTAAAGGGTAGGCACATTTGACCCTTGTGCTAAACCAAGTAGTTTGAATTTTGTTATATAAGTGGTAGAGACTCATTGAGGGATTTTTCAACAGGGGATTGACATGCTCAGATTTGCAGCAATATAGAAGACTGACTAGAGAGAGAAACTGATGGCAGATAAATAAATTAGAAAGTAGTGTGGTTGTGATCCAGACAGTAAAGATATGGGGAGAGTTAGCTAGACAGCCTGTAATGATTGACCAAAGAGAAGCATGTGGAGGTGGGAAGATGCAAGAGATCTAGAATATCTCACAGGTTAGGTTGCTGCAAACCTGAGTGGAGGCAAGGGTTAGTGTCTGAGTTGGGGAGTGCCTGAGTTGGGGAACAAGGATAAAGGGGCTAGTGTGACTCCAAACATCAGAAGGCCTGAACATGTATCATATAGCCCATCTTCCCAGCACCTCCCCCCATCATTCTCAGGGGGAAACTTCCACTGTGATAAGCATATGATTATGTTATTTTCTGAACTTTTCTGTTCCCAAACTTGACCTTAAGTAACCTCTCCCTTATATGTCCTTTTCCCCAAGACCTTCCCATCAATCCTTCCGAATTAAGATGTGCACCCAAAGCCCTGGCTGGCGTAGCTCAGTGGATTGAGCATGGGCTGGGAACCAAAGTGTCCCAGGTTTGATTCCCAGCTAGGGTACATTCCTGGGTTGCAGGCCATAACCCCCAGCAACCGCACATGGATCTCTCTCTCTCTCTCTCTCTCTCTCTCTCTCTCTCTCTCTCTCTCTCTCTCCCTTCCCTCCCTAAAAATAAATAAATACAATCTTAAAAAAAAAGAATTACTTAAAAAAAAACCTCATTAAAAAAAAAAAAAAAAGATCTGCACCCAGTACCAAGTAAGACCTTAAAAGATGTCATTATAGTTTGAACTGTTTCCACCAAAAAGATATGTTGAAGTTCTAATACCTGGTGAATCTAATACTTATGAATATGACTAAATTTATTTGGGGATGGGGTCATTACAGATGTAATTAAAAAGGTTAAGAGGAAGTCATCCTGGACTAAAGTGAGCCTTGAATCCCATACAACTGATGTCTTTATAAGAAGAGAGAAACCTAGGCTAAGACATGCCCACAGAGAAAGCTTCATGGCTGTAGGATCAGAAATTGGATGGAGGCAGATATTGAAATGATGCATGCAGCTGCAAGCCAAGAACAATGGGGCTTGCCAGAAGCTCAAAGAAGCAGGAGGGATCCTTTAAATGTATCAGAAGAAGGGGTCCTGCTGATACACTGATTTTGAACTTGTACCCTCCAAACTTATGAGATAATACATTTCTGTTGTTTAGGTCACCTGGTTGGTGGTACTATTTTTTTCTATAGCAGCCCTAACAAACTAATACACTTGTGAATTGAAACAACCAAGTGAAATCATGCCTTCCCTGTGAAGCTTGCCCTGTTTCTTCAAAATTGAAATTACCTATCCTTCAAAGTCAGAAAATAATCATCAGTCCACAGTATTTCCCTGTCCTCTATTGCTGGCTTTAGGTGGACGGTGTCCTTGTAACAAGAGACTGCAAAGACAATTAATCTGAAGGGACAATAATAACCACTCCCATTTATTATGTGATTCTATGTGATACATACTTGCTAAAATATTATCTTGTGTTATTCTCACAAATGACTTTAAATGTGTTCCTTTCATTTAAGCCTAATAATGACACCACAAGGCAGGAACAATTATCTCTATTTTACAGGTGAGAAAACACTGGCCCAGAGAAGAACATTCCCCCATGCCACATGGCAAATAAGTTTTAGAGCCAGTTATGTCCCACTCCAAAGCATGTGGTTTTCACTGCCATGTTCAAGTTTCCATTTGTTCATATATAACCATTTTTAGCCTCGCCTAATTTTGTTCAATTTTATACTGCATCCTATATGTAAAAATTCCTTCATATTGTAGAACAGCTCATGAAATATGCTCTCAGATAAAAGTCCACCTGCATGAAGTGAGAATAATTCTCCATGCTTAGATTTTAAGCCTATAATATCAAGAGGAAGTTAGGCATATTGAAAACCCTGGTAGATTGGGGTCAACTAAGTTTCCTGAGGCTGGGAAAGTATCTTAGGTAGCAGAACATGATTACACAGATATTGATATAAATACAAATATACAGATATAGATATAGATATAGAAAAGTTGGCCTTGGTTTGTAGCTTGCTCTTTTAAAAAAATATATAATGCAAATGTATGTATTATATATTTATATTTGAAATATAAATATATTTTATATATTTATATGTATTTCAAATATATATATAAAAACAAGATATATATTATATAAACATTATATATAAATGTTATATATAAAATATATATATATATATATTATATATATATATACTTGTTTGTTGAAAAGAAAAGGGAGGAAAGGAGAGAAAGAGAAAGGGGACAATGCACATGGGACATAGGTGAATGGCCAATCTCAAAATTCCAAGGAGGAGATCCAAGATGTCAGTGGAATAGGTAGAAGCTATACTAATCTCCTCCAAGGACCAAACTGGAATTACAACTAAATTATAGGAAAAGAACATCCTGAATAACCAACTGAACACTAGCTGGAGAGAAACCTTATAACCCAGGACTTACAGAAGAAACCATATTCCTACACTGAGACTAATAAGAAGTGTGGATGTACAAGAGGGCTGGATGGGCCCCCAAAGGTAGACTGAAGTTAAAGAGGGATATTTCAACAGCTGGGGGGTTCCCCATGAGAAGTGTAAGGTCTAAACTCCAAATGGGTCTTCCCAGCCTAGAGCACTGGAACCAGGAAAGGAACCCAAATAATATCCAGGTGTGAAAAGCAGTGGGGTGTCTGCCTGCCATAGAGAGACAGCTAGAGATGTGCACACCCTCTTAGAGGGCCAACACACAAACTTTTATTTGCTGCCATTTACCCTTAGCTCCGGCAGAGGGAGGGCAGAGGAAATTAGAGCCCTGTGAGGAGAGCCTGGGGTTGACTCTGGGAAGAGACATGAAGGGTCAGCCACCAGAATCCCTGCGCTGAGTCATTCCCAAAGTGTAGAAGCCATCTTTCTCAGTCAGGGTACATGCATACATGCAGCATCAGCATGGGAGAAAACAATAGCTGCACCTGTAGAAGTACCTCTTGCCCCACCCTGTGGAGCTTAAGTCCTGCTGAGGTATACAGGTGGAAGATTTTTTTTAGTGATTAAGTCTAACATATAGCCTTGAAGGGTGGCAGATCCCTGGGTCCTTGGAGATTTTAGCTGACTCTCCTCTGGGACCAGTGCTGATAAAAGCTGGCCTTGGTTTGCAGATTATTACTTCCACATGAACACAGGCCTACCAAAGGGAGCCACAAGCTATGGATTGTTGTTAGCTCCACACAGGTTTCCCAGGGCCAGTCACAGGAAGTGTCTGACATAGGACTTCACCAGAGTCTTTACATGTAGAAAAATAAAAGTAGACCACCTTCTTATGCCACACACAAGAAAAAAATTCAAAATGGATTGAAGACATAAATGTTAGAACTGGAACCATAAAAACCCTAGAAGAAAACCTAGGCAGTAAAATCTCAGACATTGTTTATATCTAACACATACAAAAACTACAAATAGACAGCCAAAGGGGGGAGACAAATAAACAGGCCCCAAATGAAAGAACAAGGGAATTCTCCAAAAGAATAGCTAAACAAAATGGAGGCAAGCTATTTTTGAGATATAGAGTTTGATGTAATGATTATAAGAATACTCAAGAGCACAAAAATAGACCACAACCCATTAAAAAGACCAGTCAGAAAAAAAAAATAATGTAGTGTCTGAAATAAATAATGCACTGGGGGATAAAAAGGGATAAAAAAGAAGTTAGATGAAGTAGAAGATCAAATTAGCAATGTGGAAGACAAGATAGAAAAAAAAGAGCAGCAAAAAAATAAAAAAAAGGATAGTTTAAGTGACAATTGGGACAACATGAATCACAATATCTGCATTATAAGGATACTGAAGCCCTGGCTGGTGTGGCTCAGTGGACTGAGAGCCAGCCTGCAAACCAAAAGGCTGCCAGTTCGATTCCCATTCGAGGCACATGCCTGGGTTGTAGGCCAGGTCCCCAGTATGGGGCATTCAAGAGGCAGCCACACATTGATGTTTCTCTCCCTCCCTTTCTCCTTCCCTTCCCCTCTCTTTCATAATAAATAAATAAAATATTTTTAAAAAGAAAAAAAAAAACAAAAATGAGATAAGTGAGAGCAAGTGATTATGAAATTATTTGAAGAAATAATAACTGGAAACTTCCTTAACATGGTGAAGGAAAAAGACACACAAGTCCAGGAATCACAGAGAGTCCAAAAAAAAAAAAAAATGGACCCAAAGAGGCCTGCACTCAGACACATCATAATTAAAATGACTAGCCTTAAAGTCAAGGAGAAAATTTTAAAAGCTGCAAGAAACAAGCACTTAGTTACCTAGAAGGGAGTTCCCATAAGACTACCATCTGATTTCTCAACAGAAACATTTCAAGCCAGAAGGGATTGGCATGAAATGTGCAAAGTGATGGAAAGCAAAGACCTACAACCAAGGCAACTTTACTCGGTAAGGCTTTCATTTAATATTGAAGGGAAAATAAAGAGCTTTACAGACAAGAAAAAAGCTAAAGGAGTTTGTTACCATCAAACCAGTATTAAAACAAATGTTACAGGGCTTGTTAAGAAGAAGAAGGAGGAAGGGGAGGAAAGGGGGAGGAGGAGGAGGAGAAGGAGAAGAAGGAAAAGAAAGAGGAAAATAGTTAAAAATAAAATGGCAATAAACATGCACTTACCACTAATCACTTTAAATAGAAATGGCTTAAATGTCCCAATCAAAAGACACAGGTTAGCTGAATGGGTAAACAAAGAAGACCCATATGTATGCTGCTTACAAGAGACCCATCTCAGAACAAAAGATGCACACAGACTAAAAGTAAAGGTATGGAAAAAGATACTGCATGCGAATAGGAAAAATAGCTGGGGTAGCAATACCTATATCAGTCAAAATAGACATTTAGACCAAAACCACAGTAAGAGACAAAGAAGGACAATCCAACAAGAGGATATAAACCTAGTAAACATGTATGCAACCCATGTAGGATCCTCTAAATATGTAAAGCAAATCTTGATGGACATAAAGGGAGAGACTGACAAAAATAAAGTCATAGTAGGAGATTTTTAAAATGCCATTGATTTCAATGGATAGAACTTCCAGACAGAAAATTAACAAAGGAGAGAGTGGCCTTAAATGACACACTAGATCAAGTGGATTTAAGCTCTATCTTCAGATCATTTCACCCCAAAGTAACAGAATATACAAGTGCCCATGGAAAGTTTTCTATGATAGATCATGTTAGGGCACAATAAAGTCTCAATAATTTAAGAAGATTGAAATCATATATCAAGCATCTTCTCTGACCATAATGCTATGAAACTAGAAATCAATCACAGAAGGAAAGTGAAAAATAAAGACATGGGGGATAAATAACATGTTATTGAACAATGAATAGGTTAACACTGAGATCAAAGAAGAAATTGGAAAATACCTTGAAACAGATGAAAATGAGGACACAACCCAAAATCTGTGGGGCACTGGGAAGATAGTCTTAAGAGGGAAATTCATATCATTACAGGCCATATCAAGAAACAACAAAAAGCTTAAATAAATAATATAACTTTACACTTAAAGGAAATTGAAAAAGAAAACAACAAAGCTCAAAGTTAGTAGAAGGAGGAAAATAATAATGATCAGAGCAGAAATAAACAAAATAATGTTTAAAAAATATAAAATATCAATGAAAACAAGAGATGTTTTTTTGAAAATATAAACAAGATTGACAAACCTTTAACCAGGCTCACTGAAAAAATAAGTGGACCAAAATAAATAAAATAAACAATTATAGGGAGAAGTAACATCTGACACCATAGAAATACAAAAGATTGTAAGAAATTATTATAAACAACTATATGCCAACAAATTATATAACCTGGACAAATCAGGTAAATTCCTAGAAACAAAATCTTCCAAAACTAAATCAGGAAGAATTAAAGAATCTGAATAAATTAAAACTACTGAAATTGAAGCAGTAATTAAAAAAAGAAAAACTCCCAACAAATAAAAGAACTGGACTGGATGGACTCACAAGTGAATTTTGTCACACTTTCAAAGAACAACTAACACCTCTCCTATTCAAAGAAGAACTAACACATTTCATGCTCTTTCCCCCTGCCCCCCCAAAAAAAAATTCAAGAGGGAGGAAGAATCTCAAGCTCATCTTACAAGGCCAGGTAAATCCTAATTCCAAAACTAGTTGAAGACACTACAAATAAAGAAAATTATAAACCAATATCCCTCATGATAATAGAAGCTACAGTCCTCAACAAAATATTAGCAAAACGAATACAGCAATACATAAAAACATCACACATCAAGTTCAGGTGGGATTTATTGTCAGGATGCAAGTTTGGTAATACTCACAAATCAGTAAATTTAATATACCACATAAACAAAATGAAGCATAAAAACCACATTGTCATAACAACAGATGCATAAATAGCATTTGATAAAATCCAGCACCCATTGTGATAAAAACTCTCAGCAAAGTGGGAATAAACACACCTCAATATATTAAAGGCTATATATGACAAACCCACTGTCAGCATTATGCTCAATGGAAAAAATATATAAACATTCCCCTGAAGATGGAGAACAAGATAGGGATGTTTCCTTTCACCACTCTTTTTCTACATAGTACTGGAAGTCCTAGCCACAATAATTAGAAAAGAAAAAGAAATAAAAGACATAAAAATCTCAGAAGAAGTAAAACTGTAATCATTTGCAGATGATATGATATTGTATATAGAGAACCCTAAAGAGTCCACCAAAAAACTACTAGAACTGATAAATGAAATCAGTAAAGTATCAAGATACAAAATTAATATCCAAAAGTCAGTTGTAGTTTTACATGACAATAAGGAGCTATCAGAAAGGGGAATTAAGAAATAATCCCATTCACACTTGCTTCAAAACAGAGTAAAATACCTAGGAATGAATTTAACCAAGAATGTAAAACATGTGTACTCAGAAAATTATAATATACTGAAAAGTGAAATTGAAGAAGATACAAACAAGTGAAAGCAAATACCATGTTCGTTTGTAGGAATAATTAACATAATTAAAATTCTTATGCTACCCAAAGCAGTCTATAGATTCAAGCTAATACCTATCAAGATAACAATGACATATTTCACAGACCTAGAAATAATACTCAAAAATTTTATTGTTGTTCAAGTACAGTTATCTTCATTTTCACCCCACCACACCCCCACCCTACCCATCCCTGCCTCCCCCTCCTTGAACCTAACCCTTTTGGCTTTGTCCATGTGTCCTTTATATATGTTTCTTGATAACCCTTCCCCTATTATCTGCCCCCACTCCTCTTTGGTTACTGTCAGTTTGTTCTTCATTTCAGTATCTCCACTTGTATTTTGCTTGCTTGTTTGTTTTGTTGATTAGGTTCAAAAGACGTCAAATAGCAACAACAACCTTGAGAAAGAACAACAAAGTTGGATGAATCATGTTACCTAATATCAAAATATGCTATAAAGTGACAGTAATCAAAAAAGCATAGTATTGGCATAAAAACAGACACATAAATCAATGGAACAGGATAGAGAACCCAGAAATAAACCCATGCCTTCATAATCAATATTTGACAGTCAGAGAAAGCATATACAATAGGCTAAAGATAGTTTATTCAATAAATGGTGTTGGGGAAATTGGACACATACATGCAGAAAAATAAAACTAGACCATCTTCTCTTGCTACACACAATAGTAAATTCAAAATTGATTGAAGATATAAATGTTAGAACAGAAACCATAAAAATCCTAGAAGAAAACATGGGCAGTACAAAGTCAGACATTGTTTGTAGAAATATTTTGTTTGATATATCTCCTCAGGCAAGGTAAACAAAAGAAAAAATAAACATATTCTGAAGATGGTGGTGAGATAGGTGGGAGCGAGTCCACTTTCCCCTGCGCACAGGTGGAACACCTAGGCAATCTTCTGAGGAACAGAGTGAACAGCCAATGAAATCCTAGCATATATGAGGTTGGAGGCCAAAAACTGTAGGGGACATTGAAAAATCAGATGGTAAGTAGAGTGCTTCAGGACAATAAGGTCCCTGGGATGACCAGCATGGGGACCAGGGCAGCTGAAGCCCCAGGCCAGGCAGACAAAGGCCTGCTGCAGGATTCTTGGAAGACAGCCAGGTCAACAGCTCCCTCCCCTGCCAAACAGGATGGATACAGTGGCACCAGGATGGATCTGGATGCTTGAAGTCTCTGGGAGGAATAAAGACAGAGTGGCAAATGCATAAGGGTGGTACCCAACTGCTCAGACTGTGGATGCTGGCTGTGTCATTGCCAGAGAAATTGGGGAGCTGGGTGACACCTAGAGAAGGGTGAAGAGTTGGGTTGTGATGGACCCTGACACAGATACTCTACAGTCTGGTTGAAAAGTTGGGCTGTGAGAGGGACCAGGCACTTGTTTGGAGTGATAGGTTTGAATAGAATAAATCTGTTCAAAAAAAAGGGGGGGAGGGGGGAGCTCTTCGTGCCTGTTTAGGGATTGCTCCTGTGGCAGCCGCCTGCACCTCCCCAGCTGCATACCCGCAGTCACCACAGTCACTACAGCCTTGCCTAGAAGCCACCCCTGAAGCCACAGCTGCCACCACACTCCTGCCCTCTATCAGGCCAGCCTGCACCCAAGGCCCAAAGGTGGTCACCTACCCTGCCCCCCCATGATGTCCTGTCTTAGCATCAGCAGAAGTTATGCCATCTTTGAGGCAGCACCCCGCCCCCACCATCACAGCAGTGTAGACTGTGAACCCACGCCTGCCTGCCACTACAGCACTGTGCACCCATAACTGCCACCCGACAGGCGTGCACCCACACCTGCAGTGACAGCCATGTGGCACTCCAACCCTGTGGGGCCAGACTGGCTCACTAAGAGGAAGGAGGATGTGTCGCCCACAGAGGAGGGCCCCAGGGCTCAGGGAGTTAGCATTCCCCAGGAAGACTTAACTCAGTGTGGGAGCCAAACTACCCTGAAGAGACTTTGAGTGTTCCTAGCATGCAAGACAGCAAAGACCGAGAAAGTGGTGTGTGAGTTGCCCTTAATTGGTGCACCTCAAGGACAGCAGTGGTAGAAGGCATAGGCCTGGCACAGAAGGGCACTGGAGGCACAGCAGCAAACTGCTGAACTGGACTGGAGGCTGGGCAACTGTGAAGAATGCAGCCCAGACCTGGCCCCTATCCGCACAGAAACACAGGAAGGGAGAAAAGTGAAACCAATCCACCCTCAGCCTGCAGTAGCCAGGAAGACCAGCAGAACTCCCTTGTCCAATTTAAAGCCAGCAGAAGGCATTTTTTCTTTCTTTTTTTTCCCCACTTATTGTCCCCTTAGTGAGACAATAAGTCCTGGAGCTGTGAAAGGATCACAGCCAGACCCAAAGAGGAGTAGTAATCCCAACAACTGAGAAACTGAGATAAATTTCACTTTGCTATTCCAGAGAATTTGCAAGTTATTGTTTATTTGTATTATTATTATTATTATTTTCATTATTTTTACCTCTTTTATTTCATTAGTATTTTATTTTCTTTTTGTTTAGTTTTCTTCATGTTGTTTGTGTAATTGCATTGTTAGACTGATTTTCCTTGTTTTCTCTTTCATAGTGTATTTGTAATTTTTCTTCTTCATTTCACTTGTGTTCCAATAGCACACCACTGTAGGTTGTGTACTTCCAATTCTTGAAATTCAGATCGCATAGATTCTGTCATATGATTGTTGTTCCAGTAAATAATTATTATTCCATACCTATTGTAAATACTACACATCACTTGGATCTTAGCCCATTTCACTGTCTTCCAGAGCCTTATTATTGTGTGGTTAACTCTATTCTCTCACACACTACACCTATTTTCTATCCTTTACTCTCACTATATCTCATAGTCTGATCTCGCACAAGCTCACTGTTTTCTGGATCCAACTCACAATCCTTCCTCCCTCTAAAAAGAGTTGTATCTTTTCTAAAAAGTGTCTAGTTGAGTGAAATATCACAGTTAACACTATATATATCCAAAGGATGCCCTAACTCTTCTCTATTGGTTGGCACTTTAAATCCAATTGAATACACTCTCGCTATCTTAATCCATTTGGTCTTCCCCCTAAAACTGACCACAAAAAAGCATATATGGGAACTATGAAAACCAATATATCTGCTGGAAGAGATAACCCACCAACAAAGGAACCACCAAGAGATAATAATGAAAGAAGGTGAAGGAGTGAGTGAAAGCCACACTAACTTCTCCCATGACCAATCTGGAATTACAATTAAATGGTGGTGAAATTACTCAGAATAAACAACTGAACAATAGTAAGAGAGAACCCGCAAAACCTCATACAGATGGAAAAACCAGCTTCAACACAACCTATCCACACCTGCACAGCAGCATAAAAGATGTGTCATACAAGATGGGCTGAGTGATCCCCCATTAACCAGATCGAGAGGAGGACCCACCAAAGAAAGACCAAACAACAATACATCAAAAACCCAAATACATCCACAGAGCCAACATAAATGACAGCCCAAGAACAGCAAGTTCAGGACATCAAGGAAACTGCACCACTGAATCTCACAGATCCCCTGCCATAGAAGTTCACGCCATAAACACAGAGAGTCAGAACAGATCAATATAAGAAGCAGACATCAACAACAAGAGTCTCAAAAACACAGGGGAGAGAAAGAAATAAACCCCAAATGAAAGAAAAGAAGGAAGTCTCAGAAAAAATGCTAAATCAAACACAAGCAAGTCAATTATCAGATATTGAGTTCAAAACAATGGTTATCAGGAAGCTCAATGAGCTAACAGAGAATTACCAAAAACTACAGGGAAACTGAAATGAACTCACTGAAAAATATATCAACATGAAAAAGGAAATAGAAACTATCATCAAGGGCCAAGAGGAAATGAAGAATACAATTTCTGAACTGAAGAACACAGTAGAAGGACTCAAAAGCAGGCTAGATGAAGCAGAGGATTGGATCAGTGAGCTGGAGGACAAGGTAGACATAAACACCCAGAAAAAGCAAGAAAAGGAAAAGAGACTTGGAGAGAACAAAGAGGGGTTAAGGGAAATGCAAGACAACATGAAACATAATAACACACGTATAATAGGCATACCAGAAGGGGAAGAAGAAGAGCAAGGGATAGAACACAGGTTTTAAAAAGTAATGATGGAAAGCTTCCCTAATATGATGAGAGAAAAACTAACAGAAATCCAGGAAACACAGAGAGTCCCAACTAAGAGGAACCCAAAGAGGCCTGCTTCAAGACACATCATAATTAAAATGGCATAATTTCAAGACAAAGAGAGAATCTTAAAGGCGCCAAAGGAGAAATGGGAAGTACTATACAAGAGAGCCCCAATAAGGCTAGCTGCTGACTTGTCAATGGAAACACTCCAAACCAGAAAAGAATGGCAAGGAATATTCCAAGCAATGAAAACCAAGGGCCTGAAACTGAGAGTACTATATCCAGCAAGGCTTTCAATTAAAATGGAAGGCCAAATAAGGGATTTCCAGACAAAAGAAACCTCAAAGAATAAACCTCTTCCAAATCAGCTCTGCAAGAATGAGTAAAGTGTCTTCTTTAAGAAAAAAAAAAGAGTGACAGAAAGAGGAATACAGGTGCAAAAAAATGGCAATGAATAAGTACCTATCAATAATAATCTTAAACGTACATGGATTACATTCTGCAATCAAAAGACATAGGGTAGCTGAATGGACAAGAAACCATAACCCACAAATATGCTGTCCACAAGAGACCTGCCTCAAAACTAAAGACCTGCGCTGACTGAAAGTGAAGGGCTGAAAGAAAAATGTTCCAAGCAAATGGATAGGAAACAAAAGCCAGGGTAACAATACTTCTATAAGACAAAATAGACTACAAAAAAAAAAAAAAGGCCCATAAAAAGAGACCCAGGAAGTCACTTCATAATACTGAAGGGAAGAATCCATCAATAAGACATAAACATTGTAAATCTATATGAATCCAACATAGGAGCACCCAAATACATAAAGAAAATCTTGGATGATTTCAAGAAAGATATTGACAGCAACACAATTATAGTAGGGGATTTTAATACCCTGCTGTAAAAAATGGATAGATCTTCCAAACATTATATAGACAAAGATATTCTGGAATTGAGCAATGTCCTAGATGAAATGGTCTTAACTAAAACATACAGTCTTTCATCCCAAAGAAGCAAAATGCACATTCTTTTCAAATGCACATGGAATAATTTCAAACATAGACCACATAATAGGACACAAAACAAGCCTCAACAAATTCAAGAAAACTGAAATCATATCAAGCATTTTCTCTGGCCACAAGGGACTGAAACTAGAAACCAACCCAAGGAAAAAAACTCAAAAATACTCAAACTCATGGAGATTAAAAAGCATGCTAGTAAACAATGAATGAATCAAGAATGAGATTAAGGAAGAAATAAAAATGTTTCTGAAAAAAATGTAAATGAACTCACAACAATCCAAAATTTATGCGGCACAGTGAAGGTAGTCCTGAGACAGAATGCCATAGCAATATAGGCTTACCTAAAAAAAGATAGAAACATTGCAAATGAACAACCTAACACTACATGTATAAAAACTGAAGGAACAACAACAAATATTGCCCATGGCAAGAGGAAGGAAGGAAATAGCCAAGATTAGAGCAGAATTAAATGACATAGAGACTAAAAGCACAATTCTAAGGATCAAGGAATCCAGGAGATGGTTCCTTAAAAAGACAAACAAAATTGACAAGCCTTTAAGTAGACTCATCAAGAAAAAAAGAGAGAGGACCCACATAAACACCATCAGAAATGAAAGAGGAGAGATTACAACTCACACCACAGAAATACAATGGATTGCAGGAAATTACTACAAAGAAGTGTATGCCAAGAAATTTGAAAACCTAGGTGAGACAGACAAATTTCTAGAAAAATATAATCCCCAAAAACTGAATGAAGAAGAGGCAGAAAGCCTGAACAGACAAATAACAGATGACAAAATTGAAGCATTAATCAAAAAACTCCCAACACACAAAAGCCCTGGACTGGATGGTTTCATGGGATAGATTTAGAAAGCATTTATAGAAGACCTAACCCCTATCCTTCAAAGATGATTCCAAAAATTCCAACAAGATGGAAGACTCCCAAACTCTATTTTTGAAGCCATCATCATCCTAACCCCAAAACCAGATAAGGACATAACGAAGAAAGAAAACTTCAGGACAATATTGCTGATGAACATAGAAGGTAAAATCCTCAACAAAATATTAGCAAACCGCATCCAACAATACATTAAAAAGATCCTACATTATGATAAAGTAGGATTCAGGAGAGGGATGCAAGGATGGTACAATATTTTCAAATTAATAAGTGTAATATATCTCACAAATAAAGACAAAAATCTCGTGATCATATCAATAGATGCAACAAACACATTTGATAAGGTACAACACCCATTTATGATAAAAGCATTCAGCAAACTGGGAATAGAGGGAGCATTCCTCAGCATAATAAAAGCCATATATGACAGACCTACAGCCAACATTAAATCTTCCCCACTAAGATCAGGAACAAGAGAAGGAGATCCACTTTCACCACTCCTGTTCAACATAATATTGGAAGTCCTAGACACAGCGATCAGACAAGAAAAACAAAGAAAAGGCATCCGAATTGGAAAGGAAGAAGTAAAACTGTCATTGTCTGCAGGTGACATGATAGTGTACATAGAAAATCCTATAGACTCCACCAAAAAGCTACTCAACCTAATAAATAATCTTGTCAAAACAGCAGGATACAAAGTCAATACTCAGAAATCAAAGGCATTTTTTGTACACTAACAATGAAAAGTCAGAAACAAAAATCAGGAAAAAATCCCACTTGATATAGCAACAAGAAAAATAAAGTCCCTAGGAATAACCTAACCAAGGAGGTAAAAGCCCTGTACTCAGAAAACTACACAACACTGAAGAAAGAAATTAAGGAAGACACAAACAAATGGAAGCATGTACTGTGCTCATGGATTGGAAGAAGTAACATCATGAAATGTCCATACTACCAAAGCAATTTATAGATTCAATGCTGTCCCTATTAAAGTGCCAATGCCATATTTCATGGATATAGAACAAACATTTCAAAATTTATGTGGAACCATAAATGACTCCAAAAAGCTGCAACAATTTTGAGAAAGAAAAGAGCAAAGTATGAGAGATCACAATATCTGATATCAAACTGTATTACAATGCCACTGTAATCTAAACAGCCTGGTACTGGCACAAGAACAGACACTCAGGCACATGAAACAGAATAGAGAGCCCAGAAATAAACCTAAGTCTCTATAGCCAATTCATATTCAACAAAGTGGAAGAAGCATAAAATGGGGTTAAAATATCCTCTTCAACAAATGGTGTTGGGAGAGCTGGACAGCTACATGCAAAAAAAAAAAAAAAAAAAAGAAACTAAACAAACAATTTACACCATACACAAAAATAAGTTCAAGGTGGATAAAAGGCTGAAATATAAGCTGTGACAGCATAAAAGTCCTGGGGGAAAACATAGGCAGGAAAATCTGAGACATTCCATGCAGCAACATCTTCACTGATATGTCCCCTAAAGCAAGGGACATAAAGAAGAGAATAAACAAATGGGACCTCATCAAATTAAAGAGCTTCTGCATGGCTCAAGAAAACATAATTAAAATGAAAAGAGAATCAACTATATGGGAAAACATATTTGCCAAAAATACCTCAGACAAGGGTTTGATCTCAATATGCTCAGCTTCACTAGCCATCAGAGAGATGCAAAATAAAACCACAATGAGATACCACTTTACACCAGTGAGAATGGCCAAGATAAAGAAATCAACAAACAAGAAGTGTTGTACAGATTATGGAGAAAAGAGAACCCTAGTGCACTGTTGGTGTGGATGCAAACTGCTGCAGGTACTGTGGAAAACCATATGGAATTTCCTCAGAAAACTGAAAATGGTACTGCCTTTTGACCCAGCAATTCAACTGCTGGGATTTTATCCTAAGCACTCTGAAACATGAATCCAAGAGAACCTAGGCACCCCGATGTTCATAGCAGCACGATTTACAATCAGTAAGTCACAGAAGCAACGTTAGTGCCCATCAGTAAAATAATGGATCAAAAAACTGTGGTACATATACACATGAAATACTACACATCAGAGAGAAAGACGGAGCTCCTACCCTTTGCAACAGCATGGATGGATCTGGAGAGCATTATGCTAAGTGAAATAAGCCTGGCAGTGATGGACAAATACCATATGATTTCACTTTTAACTGGAACCTTATCAACAAAACAAATAAGCAAGGAAAATATAAGCAGAGATGTGGAAATTAAGAAGAAACTGACAGTAATCAGAAGGGAAATTGGAACGGATAATGGGGGTAAGGGGTGAAGGTTTTTCAGAAACAAGTATAAAGGACACATGGAGAAATCCAAGGGGAGGTAGAGCAGGGGAGGGAGGTGGGGGGTGTCTTGTGTGTGTGTGAGTGGGGGGGGTAAATGCAGACAACTGTACTTGAACACCAGTAAAATAATGTTAAAATAAATAAAGTAAAATAAAATAAGAAACAAATAGGACTACATAAAAATGAAAATTTTTCTACAGCAAAGGTCAGTATCAACAAAATGAAAAGACAACCCACTGAATAGGAGAGTATATTTGCTTATACATCTGATAAGGTTTCAATATCCAAACTTACAAAGAACTTATAAAACTCAACACCAAGGAACCAAATATTCTAATTAAAAAATGGGCAAGAGACCTGAATAGATACTTTTCCAAAGAGGACATATCAATGGACAATAGATGTATGAAAAGATGCTTGATGTCACTAATCATCAAAGAAATGCAAATTTAAACCACAATGAGATATCACCTCAAACCAATCAGAATGGCTGTCATCAATAAATCAACAAACAGCAAGTGCTGAAAGGGATGTAGAGAAAGGCAAACCCTTCTGAACTGTTAGTGAGAAGTCATATTGGTACACTACTGTGGAAAGCAGTATGGCAGTACCTCAAAAAATTAAAAATGAAACTGCCTATGACCCAGTGATTCCATTTCTTGGAGTTTACACCAAGAAACCCAGAACACTAATTATATATATATATATATATATTTTTTTTTTTTTCGTTTCAGTATTATTTACAACAATAATAATAGTTTTGGAAGCGGCCCAAGTATCCTTCAGTAGATGAGAGGGTAACATAGCTCTAGTACTTTCCCACAACAGAATATGACTTGGCTGTAAAAATGAAGAAAATTTTACCCATTGTGGCAGCATGGGTGGACCTGGAGAACATTATGCTAATGAAATAAGCCAGAAAATAGCACATCTTTTCACTTCGATATGGAATCTAATGAACAAACTGAACTAACAAGTGAAATAGTGATAAACTCATAGATAGAGCACAAGTTGACAGCTCAGGGTAGTTTCAGGGTGGAAGGATTGAGCAAAAATGAAAAAGAACTCATGGACATGGACAACAGTATGGTGATTGGGGGATAGGGTATTAGATGGAGGTGGAAGAGGGTATAAGGGGGATCAATGGTAATGGAAAGAAATACAATTAAATTCCATGTGAATAAAAATAAATAACAATAAAAAATCCAAGAAAACTAGAGAAACATTTCCATAAATTTTCCAGCAGCAAATAAATAAATACATTTCCTTAAAAAATAACTCAGCAGTCAGTTTACCCATAAGTATTACTGTGGTTGGGGTATTTTGTTCCCATAGCTCTCACTGGGCAATGAAGTCAAAGATGGAGGGGAGAAAAAGTGGAGTTGAAGAGAACTATTAGACATACTGGAAAAGCAGGAGGGATAAGGTGAAGGTAATAGAAGAGGCAGGGAGAGCACATAGAAGTAATGGTGTAAGTCACCTAATTTGGAAAAATAGTGTTCTGTGGCATTCTACATATTTACTGCCAAGTATTCAGCCTTGTGGCTAGTGTGTATATTTTGTCAATGAACCTCTACTATGTGCCAGGAACTCAGCCTGGTACTTTTATTTTATTTATTTATTTTTTTAATTTTCAAATACAGTTAACACTCAATAATATTCTGTATTACTTTCAGGTTTACAGCTAGGTACTATCATATACTATGTTTAATTCCCATCTTCACTGATGCTATTTAAAAAGCAACAAATTTAGGTGATAATAAAGAAGCTAATAATGACCTCAAACTCAATGCTATGATGTTAGCTTTCTCTATTTATTATCAGATGTGTGAGTACTTACAGTGGATAAATGCATTGTTTGGTTTGGATTTTGGTTTTGATTCCCACATCCACTTAATGAGGTAGGGATTCTTGTCTCTGTTTGAAAGATAAGAAAAGAGACATGATCCTGAAGTGACATTTCAGAATGACCTTCAATTTATTTCTGTCCACTGTTACAATTTGGGGATGCAGGTACAATCCTTTATGCCTTGGTTTTCCTTAGTTCTATGAGAGAAAACCAGTGAAGCATTTTTACCATCACAAGGTCCTTAACTGGTATTTTTCTAAGTTTCACTGCTTAGCGAGCAGGGTATCCACAGAATTCTATCTACAACAAAGTAAATTTAAGCTAGTGTTTTCGATACTCTTAAGCTGAAGGATTTGTCTCACTATGGCAGACGACATTATTTTAAGTGTGAAAAGGGAGAAGAGCACATTATCAAGGCATTTACTGACTGCAGACTTTCTACAGCCTACTCATACTGCCCACCTTCTTGAAGAAGGACTGTAAATGCTTGGAGCCACTTGCAGAACTTCATGGATCAACAAAGAGGTGAAGCAATTTTTCTGACTGTGACTTTCATCTGGGTCACCACAACTAAACCTCACATATACTGCTCCAAACTGCCTAGGTTTACTGGCCCTGAGAACTGCTGTGGACTCAACTATGTTCTTTATTATAGGTGATAATAAAATAACTAATTATGATATGATCTCAACCCTTGTTCCTGATTGTCAGCTTGCTACATCAATTCTTGGGCACTTGAGTACTGAATTTCTTAGACAATGCTTGTAGTCAATTCTAGGACACTGTTATACAATTACATAATTAATATTATTTAAAATACAACTTCAGGAGAAAAGGGGAAGGGTTTACAGGAACAGATATAAAGGACACATGGACAAAAACTATGGGGGGTTGGAAATGGGAGGGAGGTGGGGAGGGATGGGTAGGTGGGCTGGGATGGGAGTAAAAGACATATAACTGTACTTAGACAATGATTAAAATTTATATCTATATCTATCTATCTATTTATCTATCTATCTATACACACACACACACACACACACACAATTGGCTTATCCATCCATTTACTCAACCACACTTAACTACACTCCTAAAGTGCTCACAGAATGCTGATAGGCAGTGAGAACACAGAATTAAATAAGAAATGTTTCTCTGTTCTCAAAGGGCTCAAAGTCTCCACATGTGCTTTCATAAAAAACATCTTTATCAACATGTAAACACCCATAGGCTCTATATAAATAATGAATTGAAAGTTTTAGGTGTTCTGAATAATAGCTTTTATATTTGACAACTAATAATAATATTTTCCATTTATGTAACCAAATCGCATTTTTCAATGCATTTTCACCTTTGATTCATATGAACCCTATGATGGCCCTGTAAGATAGGGAGGGATGGTATCTTCACCTCTAGCTTGAAGATACAAAGTATATAGCTTAGAAGTTAAGTATCTTGCCCAGTGTTTTACAGATTATAAACACAAGGGCTTGACCTCAAATCCATGTTTATCTTTCCTAGGTCCACTGCTCTTCCCTGATTATGTCATTACTTCACTTAAATTTAATCAACCCCAAAATAAATCCTGCAGCTTTTAAGTAATCATTCCTCATTCTATCCTCCCCCAAGCCACTGGCAACCACTAATCTGTTTTCTATTTCAATGGTTTTGTCTATTCTTTACATTTCATATAAATGCAATCATACAATAGGTGACCATTGTGTCTAGCTCCATTCACTCAGCATAATCTTCTCAAACATGGATCACTCTGTTCCTTTTTATGGCTGAATAATATTCCATTATATGTATAAATCACACTTTGTTTATTTATTCATCCATAGATGGTCATTTGGGTTGTTTCCAATATTTGACTGATATGAATAATATCATTATGAGCATTTATGTATGTTTTTGTGTGAACATATGTTTTCAATTCTCTTGGAATTGCTAGACCACATAGTAAATTAGTGACTAACTTTTTGCAGAACTGCCAGACTGTTTCCCTCTTTTTCTTTTATTTTTTTTGCTTTGTACTTAGTATGTTCCAACACAGTACATACTTTTTATTAACTATGTCATAACAAAGTGTTTCATTTTGTAAACAAATAACGTATGCTGCAAAAGACTTTCAGAATTGAGGCAATACTCTAAAATACATGTGGAATGTCAGAAAAGAGGGAACTTCAGTGGTAAGACCTACAATACAAGGGGTTGTACCTAGAAGATAAGCTTTGAAGAGGTGATATAGCCATATTTTGAATCTTGATTCGTACAGTGCTGATTAAACAATTTCACACCTAGGCTATAGACTAGTGAATTCATCCATCTAGATTAAAAAATCTATATGTAGACAGCACACAATTGGAATCTCACAGGTTCTCCTTGGATATATATGTTCACATGACCTATGTCGTCCTCAACCATATACAGATTCTGTTGGGATATGTGCAAGAACCTTCTCTGGTTTGCTCCCCATCACTAGAAGAGGTAATTTCTGGCCGGGTCAGGAAAAATATGTCTTAGAACTAGTCAGGGTATACACATGCTTCTGTGTATGTGTATGTTTGTGTGTTTCTAATCACAGGTTTGTATAATTTTTCAGGGAAGGGGAAGGGAATGCAGATGCACATGCTTAACTTGCACTTTCTTGGTGGAATACCCACTGAGCTTGCTCTTCTTTGCTTGTATGCCTAACCAGAATTCAGTGATATGAAAGGTGCTAGAAGAATATGACAAGTGAAATCCATTTTTACACATTGCTTAATAAGTAACCTAGGTCTGTTGCATATCTGCAAACATAACATATTTTCATCTCATCTTGGAGCTTCTATCAGTGCCACTCTCCCAGCCTGCACTGTCCTCTCCCACCCTCTACCATACAAGGTCAATTAGGTGACTCCTGAAGGCCACCACCACATGGAAGTCATTCCCAGATTCTGCTGGCAGACATCTCCACACTTTTACTCTACGTTCTCACACTACTGTTCCCTTTATATTTGTTTCTCTTATTCCTGTCTCTATCTTTGACTCCCTTCCTTACTCCACCAAGCCTTTGAAGTACTTCAGGAGAGGAACTCTGACTTACTTGCTTCAGTTACCAGCACACAGGTATTCAGTAAATGTTTGTGCTTGCATTTATTCATTCTTTCAAGCACTTACTGAGTATTGAGCACTATGATGGTTAATTTTATGGCATCAAATTGTCTAGGGATATGAAGGTGAACAAGACACAGGAAGCACCTGAATATATATGTCCAAAGAATGACTGATATTTCAATATTAGGCAGTAGCTGTCCATGTCAAGACTTTGGAATCTAGAAGGTGATATTCTAAGAGAAAATGAGGCTATTAGTAGTCTGTTGACATAAAATTTTGGTTCTCAGTAATCTTCTAGTAATTGTCCTGTGGTATATACTTGTTAATTTTGAAGATGATGTGTGAAGATGCTTTGTAAACACAGTATTGCAGAGTAGGCACTCCACAGTCACTGAATCCATACAAAAGAATTAAACTGACCTAGTGTTAGTTTATTTTGTTTTAAACCAAACTCAATTGTGCTAAAGCAACAAAAATAAACAGCATGATCAACACCCCCATTCAGAGTTAAGTACCAAAATTTTCCATCTTAAAAACGTGCATTATAACTAAACTCACATAGTAGAATTGCAAATACTATTCTGAAAAGGAAGACAGAGTCTAAGGGAGTATGTTTTAAATAGTTAGGGAATAATTATACATAAAGACACATGCCCTGAATATTACACAAAGAAATTAGTGATCCACATATTTTATCTCCATAATATCACAGAAATAAATAAAAATTGCATATTTCTTCAATCCAGATACAACGTGTCAATAACTGTAGTTAAATGCATCATAGAAATGGAATGTTCTTACAAAAGGTTTCATTAAGTCTAACATGATTTACAGGACTTACTACAAATTTCTGTGAGATTTTTATATCACTGCAGCAAGTTCTCCAAGTATGTCTTGACTCAGTTGAAATTGTTTTAGCTCCACTATTACTTGGGTCACAATGGATGGTAGCATATACCAATTGCATAATAGTCATTTAAAACATACTTCCATGCATCTGTTTATTCAAAGATTCACTTTTTTTTTGCAGTTTCATACTCTGAAGGAGCCATTATAACAGAACTTTTGAGCAGGATAAAATTAACTAATTTACCTGAAAAGAGCCCTAATAAGAGAGCTCCTGGGAATTGTGTCCCCATTAAGATGGCAAATGTCCTCTTCCTTAATTTCTGAAAAGGCTAAATACTCAATGCTCTTCCTGCATTCTTCTCATCTTCTTTTATTTGAGAAAAAACTACCTCACATTGCTTTTTGGACTCAGAGTGTATATCTGGGTGGCCTTTTCAAGTTTATTTCTTCCAATGGATAGATAGAATTGTTTAGATGTCTATAATTATGCCAACTGCTAGTGGTTTCTTTAAATATATGTGATTTATTATTACAGCTGTCCCATTTTTTTCTCCTCTTTACTACCCTTGGCCCTGGAACACCCCCTCCCACAAGCATACTCCCTCCTTTAGTTCAAGTCCATGGGTTGTACACATAAGTTCTTTGGTTTCTCCATTTCTTGTACTATTCTTAACTTTCCCCTATTTTATACCTACAATTTATGCTTCTTATTCCCTGTACCTTTTCCCCCATTTTTCCCCTTCCCCTCCCAGCTGATAACCCTGCAGGTGATCTCCAATTCTGTGATCCTGTTCCTGTTCCAGTTGTTTTCTTAGTTTGATTTTTTTGTTCAGTTGTTGATAGCTGTGAGTTTGTTGTTATATTACTGTTCATAGTTTTGATCTTTTTTTATATAAGTCCCTTTAACATTTCATATAATAAGGGCTTGGATTTGATGAACTCCGTTACTTGACTTTATCTAGGAAGCACTTTCTGTGCCCTTCCATTCTAAATGATAACTTTTCTGGATATAGAAATCTTGGATGTAGGTCCTTGCTTTTCATAATTTGCAATACTTCTCTCCAGCTCTTTCTTGCCTATAAGGTTTTTTTGAGAAACTGGCTGATAGTCTAATGGGAACTCCTTTGTGTGCAACTGTCTCATTTTCTCTTGCTGCTTTTAAGATATTCTCCTTATCTTTAATCTTGGGTAATGGTAATTATGATATGCCTTGATGTGTGCTTCCTTGGGTCCAATTTCTTTAGGCCTAAGCTTCCTAGACTTCCTGGAAGTCTATTTCCTTTATCATATTAAAGAGGTTCTCCTTTATTATTTTTTTTTCAAATAAGTGTTCTATTTCTTGCTCTTCCTCTTCTCCTTCTGGCACTCCTATGATTCAGATGTGGGAATGTTTCAAGTCGTCCCAGAGATTCCTAAGCTTCTCCTCATTTTTTTTTTTGAATGCTTGTTTCTTCATTCTGTCTTGGTTGAATGTTTGTTTCTTCCTTCTGCTCCCAACGAGTGATTTGAGTGCCAGTTTTCTTCCCTTCACTGTTTGTTCCCTGTGCACTTTCCTTTATTTCACTTTTCATAGCCTTCATTTTTTTTCCTCTATTTTGTGACCACACTCAACCATTTCTGTGAGTATATCAATTACCAGTGTTTTGAACTGTGCCTCTGATAGGTTGGCTATCTCTTTATCACAGTTCTATATTTGGAGCTTTGATCTGTTTTTCATTTGAGCCTTATTTTTTTTTTGTCTTGGCACTGCAGTTATTTAGTAAGGGGCAGAGCCTTAGGTGCTTGACAGGGTGGGTCAATACATGTCACTGCATCGTGGCACAGATGTGGGGCAAGGGACCTGAAGGGAACCATTTCACTTGCTGCACTCTCAACCGGTTTTCAGTCATTTATCCTGCATTCCACTAGCAAACTGGGCCATTCTGGTGCTGATTACCATGTGGGTGAGCTTGTGTATGTTCTAGGACCCTGTGGGTATTTCCAGGGAACTCTCCTGTGAGGCTGGGAGTTTCTCCCACCACCACAATACCCACAGGTTTTTACAGCCACAGGTTTTGAGGCTTTATTTCCCTTTGCTGGAACCCTAGGTTGCATGGTCTGTCTTGCTCCCCAGTTTCCCACCCCTCAATTTATCCACATGCAAATGTGGGACCACTTATTATGCAAGCCACTGCCTCATCCACCTGGTCCTCCAGCTGCCATTTTGCAGCACATTCTCTCCACTCCTGTTGCCTGTCTCCACCTCTCCTACTGGTCTGGATAAATGTTTCTTCTTTATTTCTTTGGTTGTCAGACTTCCATACAGTTTGATTTTCTGGAAGTTCTGGTTGTTTTTTGTTTTTTTTGTTTGTTTTTATTTTTTTTTTGTCTTTCTTATTGTTGTGCGAAGAAGCAAAGTGTATCTGCCTACGCCCCCATCTTGGCTGGAAATCCTGCTAGTGGTTTTGGAATGTAGTTTATTGTAACAAGATTTTCTTGTTGGGTGGAAAAGGTAGTACTAAAAATTCTATATTGGAGGCATTCTCTATGAAATCAAACTGTGCATCCTTCTCTGCAAGGCCAACTTCTCCTCATTACTGAAGATGATACCTCTAGGACACACAGATTTGTAAAATTATCTTACCAAAGTGAAACATTGTCATTTCAAGGGAAAGGACTAAATTTGATGCATTTCTTTATTCACTAAAATGTCACACAAGGGTGCCTAATTCACACTGCTCAAAACACTACATGTCACTTAGAGTAAAATCCAGGGCCCTACAAATATCTAGCAAGATGCTCCATGAGCCCTGGCTGGTGTTGATAAACCAAAAGATCCCTGGTTTGATTTCCAGTAAGGGTATTCACTTGGATTGCAGGCCAGGTCCCCAGTTGGGGGCATTTGAGAGGCAACTGATTGATGTTTCTCTCCTACATGGATTATTCTCTACCTCTCTTTCTCCCTTCCCCTCTCTCTAAAATAAATAAATACGTAAAAAATATTTAAACACAAGCTACTGTCTACCTACCCCAAACTCAACCTCTACCTTCCTGCCTCATCTCCTGCCATTCTTCCCATCACATGTTCTGCTCCATCCTCAGTGTCCTGCTTTATATTTTCAGACTCTTGAAAAATTTTATTTTTCAATTGCAGTTCACATTCAACATTATTTTCTATTAGTTTCAGGTATATTTTCATACATACCTTTGCACTTTCTATTCCCCTTATCTGGAAGGCTTTTCCCACAGAGAATACTATTGCTTATTTCAACTTCTTGTAGCCAGTGATCACATATCTTCTGATTGAAGAGTCTACTAAACAGTCTTTTTAAAATTGAGCCCCCTTCCCTGACCAGTGTGGTCAGTTTGAGCATAGACATGCAAAGCAAAAGGCTGCTGGTTCAATTCCCTGTCAGAGCACATGCCTGGGTTGTTTGTTTGGTCCCCAGTCCCCAGGGTACATATGAGAGGCAACTGATCAATGTTCCTCTCCATCTCTTTTTCCCTCTCTTCCCCTTTCTAAAAATAAATAAACAAAATCTTTACAAAATAAAATATAAAGTTGATCTCCTGAGCCATGTCACAAACCTCTTCCTGCATTACTATTTTCTTTTGCACTTTTTACTGTTTTGCATATTCTATATGTTGCATACTTATTTTGTTTATTTTCTGTCTCCCATCTCCTCCCCTCCATGAAACATAAGGTTAAAGAAGAAGGGGGCTTGGTTTGTTTTATTCATTATTATATTGCTCGTGCCTAGAAAAGTGACTGACATATAGGAGGTAAACTGTAAATATTGTTGAATGGATGATTATGAATGCATAAAAGTTCCTCTTTTTAAAGGAGAAAGATAATTACATATTGAATTTCTGATTATACTCATATAAATCTATATTTTATAGCCAATTTTCCTTTTTCTTAATTGAGGAAGGTGTCACACATTTTATTCTGACTGATGTTTCAGGGAAGGATTCCAAGCCAAAGAAGCTGTCTAGACAGAGGGATGTATACTGTGTGACTTTTAAAATTTGCATTGTCCATGTCCTTAGGGAAAAGTGGCCTCCTTAACATCTTGAGGAGAGTGAACTTCAAATTTTTAAAGATATGCAATTCTACTTTAAAAAATTTCAAGTGCAATATAATGGTATGCTTTCAAAATCAGTTATCTCTGTGAACTTAATCTTTAAATACAATTTCCTGGGTTTATCATGCAGGATTATTCCCATGTCAGTCATAAGGAATCTTGAGATTAATGATAAACACAGATTCTATTTTTCCAAATACTACAATTACCTCTTACATCTGTGAGTTGAAAAATACTAGAATAAAATTCCTGGTGAAATAATTTGAGTCTACTCTCCTAAGTGAGGATGGAGATAAGTGTGACTGAGTACTTGAAATTAACACTTTTATTGATGTTTGTTTATTGCAGGTAGATCACAAAAAGTAGATATCCATGGGATGTAGCTTGAAGTAGATTTAAGCAACCACCACAAATCCAAAGGTGTAGAGGGGCAGGGAAGTAGTGAGAGAAGAAGGGCAGGTACCAACCCAAATGGTATAGGGCTCTTGAACTAATACCAAACAAAATATTCAAAAGGCGATAAAAAAGCATTTCTCTATCAAGGGCATGTATTCAATAGCACAAAATGGCCCTAGCACATGCTACCCATTTAGCAGCAGTAGTGGCTTGATACAGTTGATGGAGTGCTTCCATTTAAAATTATTAATTGTAATAATAGCTTGAACTCAGTAAAAAGGGTATATTGGATGAAATGGAAAGCTGAAGAATATTGTCTTTATTAGCATAAAATTTCCCAGCCTCCCCATTACACTTTCCAAGAAGAATTGAGTAGCCTCAATTTTAACCAAAATTTTATGGTTTTACAGCAGCCATGGGCACACATGAATCTCAGAATACGTTACTTGAAAATTCATTATATGAAACATTTATTCCATGAACAAGTTAGATATTGAAATACAGTGCAATAAAACTTTTGCTGCTTTAAGAATTTTTATGGGTGAAATAATATAAAAATAGTAACATCAAATGCACTTCTCTTTAACCCAGGCTAGTCCCACACATAATTATTTTGACATGGTCTGTCATACATAAAAGTAGAGTTTCAAATAATAATACATAAAAGACTTGTAACAATTTTTTTCAGCATTTAGAAATACATGATGAATCACTGAGTAAGGAAAATGGCAGTTTATCCATTGTACAGAATGATTTTTTTTCCTCAGACCCAAATGGATTGAAGACTTTGCTCTTGCTTGGAAAATATTTTTAAACTATGATATACGCAAACAAGGACAAAAACTATTCTATATAGTAACATCTTCATTCCTTGCTTATTCATTTGCTCTTGACTTTGCTATCTAAATTTGGCATATTATGCATTTCAATGTCTGTGGTTGATTATGGTTGATAAATTTAAATACATGTGAATACTAGTAACTTCAGGTATAATTTGTTACTGGAAAAATAATTTGTAAATAATTAGACCACATATAAAAAGATCAATCAGTATGAAGGACAATAAAATAAGCCCTGCCATTATTTATAAGATAGGTAATGATTATAACTCGTCTAACTAATTAACCTGAAACCAGTGCCTCATCCTATCCTATAGAACTATTAAGATTTCAGAGATGCAAAAACGTGAAAATTGTCTCTGAGGAATATGGCATATACCTAGAAAATAAACCAATTATTTAAATAGAATTTCGCAGAAAAAAAAGCATAAAATAAATCCACTGTAGAAATTATCTATGTAGAGATAAAACATTATCCCAACACAATTTTTCAAAGATCAAGACATTACTTCATTTCACAAAATGCTATACTACAGCATTTACATTTTGGATAATAAAGGTTTTGGAAATATCAATAGATCATGATTCTGGTTTTACAACATTTCAAATGTACTTAGTGCCATTAAACAATTAATAAAAAATGGTTAAAATGGTAAATTTGATGTCATATTTATTCTACCACAATGAAAAATTTAAATTGTATGTTATATATACAATCATAAAACTTAAATGTTTCTATTTTCTAACCAGGAAGACATAACAGAACCCTAGAAAAATTATAAATGTTTCTCTCAGATCTATATTGCCTATATGGTGGGTAGAAATTGCTATCAAGGGAGGCAGAGATGTAGGGTATATGTAATCATCCATTTTCAAAAATATATATTTTATCTCAGGATATGTTTTAACAGCATTATTTGTTTTTAGTTCCGTTGTGCCATTTTTTTTTTCATCTAAGTCAGTGATGCAATAAAAACCTTGCTCAAGCTCATCACCATTTAAATAAGTAATTTCTAATCTGAAATCTTCTCATTAGAAATTGCGACTGGCCTTAGGGAATTTACTTTCTTTAACTCAATCTCCACTCCCAAATCTGTTGTATGAGAAGCCCTTCCAGTTCAAATAATCCATGACTGTTCTAAAGTCTCTGATCATCACCACAATGACAATTTTTGGATTAAGTGTTTATGCATCATAAATTTGTTCTGATATCAGACTTCAGCAGCTTATATTAAGATTATCATTTACTTGTGGCATTTAAGAATTTTAGGCCATGGCTGGTGTAGCTCAGTGGACTGAGCACTGGCCTGCAAACCAAAGGGTCACTGGTTCAATTCCCAGTCAGGGCACATGCCTGGGTTGTGGACCAGCTTCCCAGTGGGGGCTGCATAAGAGGCCCATTTATATTTCACTCCCTTTCTCTCTCCTGTCTCCTTTCTCTAAAAATAAGTAAATAAAATCTTTGAAAAAAAGAATCTTTTACACTAAAAAAATTTAGAAAAGCACTCTAAAGAAGGTTTGTTTTAAAATCTTGCCTTCAAGCAGTTCAAGAATTATAATTCCCATTTTACATGTGAGACATTGAAGCTAGCTAGATAGTTAATGATTCTTCCTGAGGTCATAGATCACACAAACTCTGAAATTAGTATCAGAACTCAGTTCTCTAGGCCACTGATAAGTTACCCTTTCTATTATGCAACACTGTCTTTCTGTGTGCACACATATGTGTACATGTGTATGTGTCTCATAGGGATTCCCAACAACAGTCATTGTAAGAAGACACTACTCAACTATATACTTTATACACTAATACTTATTGAGAGATTACAATATACTACATACTATCCAAGAGAATTTACATGATTATATAATTTTAGCATTACACCAATTATATGAGATCAGTACAATTATAATTTTGCTGATATGATACATAATATATTGTGTTTTTCCTGGGGAGTTCCTCACACTAAAGACACCAATTTAAACATTTAAAAATAGAAATTGATTGTGTGCCTACTATTTACTGTCAGCCACTCTTCTAGGTGTCAAGGATGTGTGAAAGACATATTTTCAGGATAGTCATTGTACTCATTCTCTTCCATTTTTTCACATTCAAGTTAATGTAGTCAGGGAGGTCCTAAAATGACTCCAGCACATTTTACTAAGGCAGCCAACATAATCCAAAAATTAATTACCCTAAAGTTTAACCATAAATGTTGACCCATGAAATCTTGGTTTGAAGTAGTTCAATTTGTATTGTCCTTTTTCTAGACTTTTCATTCAGACCAAAGTATCTATAATATTTTCATTTGGATTAGAAGAAAGACAAAGTTAACCTACTGGACATGTTTTTTTATTTTATTTTATTTTAATCACTGTTCAAGTACAGTTTTCTCCCTTTTACTCCCATTCCAGCCCACCCACCCAACCCTCCACACTTCCCTCCCATTACCACCCTCTCCCTAGCTTTTGACCATGTGTCCTTTAAATTTGTTCCTGTAAACCCTTCCCATTCTCCCTTGAAATTCCCTCTTCTCTCCCCTCTGGTCACTGTCAGTCTGCCCCCTATTTCAGTGTCTTTGGCTATATTTTGCTTGTTTCTTCATTTTGTTGTTTAGGTTCCTGTTAAAGGTGAGATCATATGGTATTTGTCTTTCACTGCCTGGCTTGTTTCGCTTAGCATAATGCTTTCCAGCTCCATCCATGCTGTTGCAAAGGGTAGGAGCTCCTTCTTTCTTTCTGCTGCATAGAATTCCATTGTTTTTATTGCTGCTCAGTTTCCAACTTTTTGAGTTCAGCTGATCAATAATATAAGAATAAAGTTTTTACTTATAAAAATCACTTTTCACTTGCACTACAATGCCACATGTGAGCAGTTGTCTCTAATAGAGTAACATGGGGAAATTTAAATATTCAATTTAACTTTTTATTCCATAGCATAACTTTTGAGGATGTTGTACATATCTCTTTGTGTAAGTTAAAATATACAATTCAGGTATTAATCTATATAAACTTATAGACAAGTTCATATATCATACCCTGAAGATTTTTTAAAAGATATAATTATCAGACAATTTTGGAGAATGTAAGTGGGCATACATCACCAAAATAACTAAACTACAAAAGTGGTAATGATGATCAGCAAACAAATGTAGCTATAAGTTAACAGAGGTTGAAAGATTCTAGAAGGCTCCACAGAAATTCTGACAAAATGGTATGTCCTTTTTATTTAAGAGTTGGTTTATTTTATATTTTAATCATTTAAAATCGCTTACCACCATTACATTTTGAGAAACTATCCTTTCTGAATCCCTTTATATCTTAGCTATTCTTGGAATAAACGACAAGTATTTCAAAGCCCTAATGGTGACATTGGGTTAAGACTATAATGCTAAGGAGATCCATGATGGTGGCAGAGTATGTGGAAGCTACACTCACCTCTCCCCAGGATCAAACTGGAATTACAATTAAATTATAGAACAATAATTCAGAATAATCAACTGAGGATTATATGGAGAGGTCTTATTACCAAAGATTTGCAGAAGTCACATTGAGACTGGTGGGAAGAGAAGAGATATGAAAAGGGATGGCCCAACACCCATGGTTTGTGGGCTGAGTTTTCTCAGCTGTTGGGGGCTCACCCTGAGAACTGTGGGGTCTAAACTTTAACATGAGCTCCCCAGCCCAGAGCCAGGAAGATGCACCCACATAAAATCAGGCTGTGAAACACAAAGGAGTTTCTGTCTGTTAGAAAGAGATTGGATTGTTAGAGACACTGGCACAGTCTTTAAGGGCCAACACACAAAATTTCAGTTATAGACACCCTGAGCTCCAGCAGCGGGAGGACAGAGTGGAATAGAATCTTCTGAGGAAAATATGAGGCTTCTGGCTCTTAGGAGAGTGCTAAAGGGACAGTGACCAGAATCCTGTGTTGAGTCATTCTCCCATCCTGCAAAAGCCATCTTTCTTGGGTGGAATGCTCCCTTCCTTGAGGCATCACACTGGAGAAAATAGAAACCCTGCACTCTGGAATACCTCCATCCCTACCCTGCAGTGTACACCATGCTGAGGAGGCAGCTGCCTTGGCCAGGATGTAGAAGTCTGTGCAGATTCAGGGGGTGTGAGTGACTGAGTTGCGTGTCTTTGAGGTGGGGGCCATCCCCACTATCTTCATGTGAATCTTACTGGAACTTCCCCTTCACAGGAAATCTGCTAAAACCACAATCTAGGCTTTTGGCGTATTCATCCCTTGGACTCTCTTTGGCTCTGGAGGTAATTCCTACACAAATCCTACATTCTCTGCCTTACTGAGGTCTAGGAAAAATCGAGGACAGACTGAGCAGTGCAACACTTGTGTGGGGGCTACACATACCACCTTCCCCAAAGCTAGCTGGCACCCCCCCCCATTATGGGAGATCTCCATCCTCCCAACTCCCAGAAACCCCACCATGATGAGCTCTATCTCCTCCCAGCAGAATCTGGGACAGTGTGGCTCTCAAAGAGATAATATTTTTCCTTGAAAAGACCAACAGAATCAGAGCCCTTCTTTCACACATTCAAATCTTACTCTGTTTGGAACTGGTAAATTCTGCAGACTCCTACCTGACAACTCCTGAGACCCAGGACCAACACAAAGGTGTGCAAGTACCCATTGGATGGCAGCTATATTTGGTATACCTGGCACATTTACTGACTGGTCTCAGACTCAGCACTGGTGTTGAGCTGGATCTGTATCAGTTTGGTTAGTACCACTGTACTCTGCCTCTTGACTCACTGTGAGCCACTCATGCAACTCATACAGCCAGAGACTCTTTATGTGACAGAGATTAACAGGCAACTGGTATGCAGAGACAAGTGGAGGTAGATCTCAGGGTACCTTGAGACTTTTGAGGACTTACCCTTGGATCCACAACTGGTAAGAGCCAGACTTGGTGAGCCATTTGGTCCTTCCCATGCATGTGCGGGCCCAGGAGAGGCACCTACAAGCTCTGGATCATTTGTAGTTCCAAACAATTTGCCCAGGGTCAGTCATGGGCTGTGACTAGCATTAGCCTACACCACTGTGCCTCTCAAGAGGCCCCAAACCAACATATCCAGTAGTCAGTTTCAGACAACATCAGAGCAGGATCCAAATAAGTCGCAAAAGTAGCATATCAAAAAGGACATCTTTGCAGGAACCAATCACTGCTGAGATGAATTCTACTTCATGTGGTCAGCAACTGTTCAGCAGTTCCCATATTGAGGTCAGGGTTGATCCTTATAGTCAGCCAACCTGAGGGTCAATTCCCACACCCAAATGGGCCAATAGCAATAAAGACTCAATTACAACAGGAACACCCACATAAATCATACAAGGGACATTTCTGGAGCACCCAGTGCAGTTGATCAAAGAGATTGCACCACTGGACCTCACAGGACACCTACTACATTAGGCCACCTTACAAAGACTGCAAGACATATCAGATCTCCCTAATATGTAGAAACAAACACAAAAAGACAGCCAAAATTGGGAGACAAAGAAACAGGCCCTAAATTAAAGAACAGAAGAAATTTCCAGAAAAAGAGCTAAGTGAAATGTAGGATATCAACTTATAAGATGTAGGGTTCAAATTAGTGGTAACAAGAATGCTCAACAGCATGAAAAAGGACATAGAAACCACAAAAAAGATAAGACAGAAATAAAACATACAATACCTGAAATGAAGAACACACTGAAAGGAATAAACCATAGGTTGGATAAGTAGCAGGTTGAATCAGCAATTTTGAATGCAAGGTAGCAGAAAACATCCAAGCAGAGCAGAAAAAAAAAAGAGGATGGTTTAAGGGACCTTTGGAACAACATGAAGCATAACAACATCCATATCATATGGGTACCAGAAGAAAAGATAGAGCAAGCGATTGAAAACCTATTTCAGGGGTGTCAAACTCTTTTTCATTGGGTGCCACATCAACCTCACAGTTGCCTTCAAAGGGCTGAATGTAATCTTAGGGCTGCATAAATGCAACTACTCCTTAACAAGGGGCAAGGAGCTCTACCTGGCACTACCGTGAGGTAGAAACAGGGTGCCTGCCCAGATAAAGCAAGGTAGAGGGCCAGATTTGGCCCACAGACCTTGTGTTTGCCACTTATTTGAAGAAATAATAACCCAAAACTTCCCTAACCTAGTGAAGGAAGAGTCTCAAACAAGATTGACTCAATGAACCCTACAACAGGATACATCATAATTAACACAGCAAAGTTTAAAGACAAAGAGAGAATTTTAAAGCCACAAGATAAAGACAGCGAGTTACCTATAAGGGAGCTCCTATAAGACTGTCAGCTGATTTCTCAAAAGAAACATTTGAGGCTAGAAGTGACTGGGATTAAATATTTGCAGTGTGGAAAAGCAAGAACCTACAACCAAGGGTACTTTACCCAGCAAAGCACATTTAAAATGAAAGGAGAAGATAGAGCTTCCCAGACAAAAAGCTAACAGAATGTGTTACCACCAAAGCAGTATAGAAGGAATGTTAACTGGACTCCTTTTAAAAGAGGGGAAACACATAAAAACACAGTTAAAAAATAAAATGGCAATAAATACATATGTACCTATCAATAATCCCTTTACATGTGAATGGCTTAAATACTTCAATCAAAAGCAATAAGGTAGCTGAGCAGATAAGAAAATAAAACCCATATATATGCTGTCTACCAGATACCCACATCAGGACAAAAGATACACACAGACTAAAAGTAAAAAAATGAAAAAAATATTTCATGCAAATGGACAGGAAAAAAGCTGGAGTAACAATACTCATATATGAGAAAAGAGAATGTAAACAAAAGTGTTATTTAATTAATTTATTGTTGTTCAATTACAGTTTTCCCCATTTTTTTACCCATTGCTCTTCCTTGCCCTGCCCAATGACTCTCACCCACATTTAATCCTCTACCTTTTCTCCTTATGCATGGGTACATTTTGTCTGTTCCTTGATTTGACCATTACTCTTCTGTCCTTCAGAATCCCCTCCCCCTCCTCTCTGGTCACTGCTAGTTTGTTCTTTATTTCCCTGTCTCTGGTTCTATTTTGTTTGCTTGTTCATTTTCTTAATTAGTTTCCACATATAGGTGAGATCATATGGCATTTGTCTTTCAGTAACAGGATTATTTCAGTTATAATACTACTCTCTAGTTCCACCCATGCTGTCGGGAAAGGTAGGAGTGCCTTCTTTCTTTTTGCTGTGTAGTATTCCATTCTGTAAATGTACCACAGTTGATTTTTTTCCTTGTTGTTCAAGTAGGTTGTCTCCATTTTTCCACACCCCAGCCATTCCCACCTCACACCCTTGATCCTACCCCCACATTGGCTTTGTCCACGTGTCCTTTATAGATGTTCCTTGATGACCCTTATTCCTTTACCTCCCATTATACTCTCCCACCTCCCCTCTGGTTACTGTCAGTTTGTTATTTATTTCAATGTCACTGGTTATTTTTTGCTTGCTTGTTTGTTTGTTTGTTGATTAGGTCCCGTTTATACATAAGACCATATGGTATTTGTTTTCCATTGCTTGGCTGATTTCACTTAGCATAAAGCTCTCCAGAGCCATCCATGCTGTCATAAAGGGCATAAAGGGTAGGCACTCTTTCTTTTTTCTGCTGCATAGTATTCCATTGTGTAAATGCACCAAAATTTTTTTATCCACTAATTTATAGATGGGCGCTTAGGTTGCTTCAAATATTTGGATATTGTAAATTGTGCTGCTGTGAACATTGGGATGAATAGGTTATTTTGAATTGGTATTTCAGGATTCTTAGGGTATAATCCCAGCAGTGGAATTGCCAGGTGAAAAGGCAATTCCACTTTAGTTTTTTGAGGAAATTCTATACTGCTTTCCACAGTAGGTGTACCAGTCTTCATTCCTACCAACAGTGCACTAAGGTTCCCTTTTATCCACAACCTTACCAGCACTTGATTGTTTGTTGATTTGGTTATGATCGCCATACTCACCAGTGTGAAGTTGTATCTAATTGTGGTTTTAAATTGCATGTCTGATGACTAGTGATGCTGAGCATCATTTCATATATCTCTGGGACCTCTGTATGTCCTCCTTGTAGAAGTGTCTGTTCAGGTCCTTTACCCATTTTTTAAATAGGTTATTTGTCTTTCTGAAGTGGAGTCATGTGAGTTCTTTATATATTTTGGAGATCAAACCCTTGTTCAAGGTATCATTGGTAAATATATTTCCCCATATGGTTGATTTCCTTTTCATTTTGTTGATGTTTTCTTTATCTGTGCACATGCTTTATATTTTTATGAAATCCCACTTGTTTATTCTCTCCTTTATGTCCCTTGTTCTAGAGGACATATCAGTGAAAATATTGCTGCGTGGAATATCTGAAATATTCCTGCCTATGTCCTCCTCTAGGACTTTTATGGTATCGGGACTTATATTTAAGTCATTTCATCCTTCTTGACCTTATTTTTGTGAATGGTGTAATTTGCTGCTTGAGGTTTTGTTTGTTTGTTTGTTTGTTTGCATGTACCTGTACAGATCCTCCAACACCATTTGTTGTAGAGGCTATTTTTACTCTATTTTATGCTCCTGCCCACTTTGTGAAATGTTAATTAACCATATTGACATGGGTTTATTTCTGGGCTCTCTATTCCATTCCATGGATTCAGGTGTCTGTTCTTTTGCTAGTACCAAACCATTTTGGTTACAGTGGCCTTGTAATACAGTTTGATATCATATATTATGATCATTCATACTTTGTTCTTTTTTCTCAAATTGCTGAGGCTATTCAGGACCATATTTGGTTCCATGTAAATTTTTTAAATATTTGTTCTAGATTTGTGAAATCTGTTACTGGTATTTTAATAGGGATCATGTTGAATCTACAAATTTCTTTGGGGAGTATGGGTATTTTGATGGTATTAATTCTTTCAGTCCATAAATGTAGTACATGTTTGCATTTCTTTGTGTCTTCCTTAATTTCTTTTTTCAGTGTTGTGTAGTTTTGTGAGTATAGGTCTTTTACCTACTTGGTTAGGTTTGTACCTAGGTATTTCATTTTTTCTTGCTGCTGAAGCAAATGTGATTTTTCCTAAGTTCTGTTTAGGACATATCATTGTTGGTATATGAATATGCCTTCAATTTCTGAATATTGACTTTGTATCCCACTTTTTTGAATAATTTATTTATTATGTCATGTAGTTTTTTGGTGGAGTCCATAGGGTTTTCTACATACAATATCATGTCATCTGCAAACAATGACCATTTTACTTCCTCCTTTCCAATTTAAATGTCCTTTATTTATTTTTCTTCTCTGATCACTGTGACTAGAACTTCCAATACAATGTTGAATAATAGTGGTGAAAGCAGACACCCTTGTCCTGTTCCTGATCTTAGAGGGGAAGCTTATAAATTTAGCCCTTTGAGTATGACGTTGGGTGTAGATTTCTGGCATTTGGCCTTAATTATGTTGAGGTATGTATGTTCCCTCTACTCCCACATTTCTGAGTGTTTTTATTTTTTTATTTTTTAAATATTTTATTTATTTATTTTTAGAGAGGGGTAGAGAGGGAGAAAGAGAAGAGAGAAACATCAATGTGTGGGGCCTCCTGAGCACCCCCCCTCACTGGGTCCTGGCCAACAAACTAGGAATGTGCCCTTACTGGGAATCAAACCAGTGACCCTTTGGTTTGCAGGCCTGAATTTAATCCACAGAGCTACACTAGCTGGGGTTGAGTCTTTATACTATAAATTGGTACTGTACTTTATCAAATGCTTTTTTTTGCATCTATTGATATGACCATGTGATTTTTGTCTTTCCTTTTCTTTATGCACTGTATTATGTTTATTGGTTTTTGAATATTGTATGAACATTGCATCCCTGTGATGAATTCCATTTGATAATTCTGTATGATCTTTTTAATATATTGGTGGAGGTGGTTTGCCAATATTTTGTTGAGGATTTTAGCATCTATGTTCATTAGAGATATCAGTCTGTGGTTTTCTTTCTTTGTTGTGTCTTTATCTGGATTTAGGATTAGGATAACACTGGCCTCATGCAAAGAGTTTTGGAACCTTCCCTCTTGGATTTTTTTGGAATAGTTTGAGAAGTTTAAAGGTTATGTCTTCCTTACATATTTTGTAAAATTTTCCTATGAAAACGACTGGGCCAGAGGTTTTGTTTGCCAGGAGGTTTTTGATTACTGCTTCAATTTCATCAGCTGACATCAGTCTGTTTATGAGTTCTGTTTCTTCCTGGTTCAGTTTTGGATGCTTATATATTTCTAGAAATTTATCCATTTTGTCCATGCTTTCAAATCCCTTGGCATATAATTGGTCATAGTAATTTATTACAATCCTTTGTATTTCCATGGTATCAGTTGAAATTTCTCCTCTTTTGTTTCTGTTTTTATTCATTTGGGTCCTCTCTCTCTTTTCTCTTGATGAGTCTGGTTAAAGGTATGTCAACTTTATCTATCTTTTAAACAAACCAACTCTTGGATTTATTCATCCTTTGAATTTTTCCTTTAGTCTCTATGTCATTTAATTCAGCTCTGATCTTGATTATTTACCTCCTAGATTTAATAAGATACAAAGAAGGACACTACATAATGACAAAGGTTGCAATCCAACAAGAGGATAAAACCCTTGTTAATATTTCTGTACCCAAAATAGGAGTACCTAAATATTTAGAATGGATGTTAATTAACTAAAAAGGAAAGACTGATAGTAACAGTCTTAGTAGGGAATTTTAACACCCAAAGGATATCAAAACATAGATCTTCTAGGCATAAAATCTATAAGGAAGTAGTTTCCTTAAATGACACACTAGATCAGATGGCTTTAATTGGTATCCTCAGAATATTTCAAACCAAAGGAGAAAAATATGTATTCTTTTCAAAAATGCAGAAAATATTTTTATGATGGACCACATGTTAGGACACAAAAAAATTCTCAATAAACTTAAGAATATTGAAATTATATCAAATATCTCTTTCAACTATAATGGTATGAAACTAGAAATCAATCACAAGAAAAAAATCCTGAAAAACACAAAGACATATAGGCTAAATAACATTTTAATAAACAATAAATGGGTTGAAAATGAGATCCATGAAGAAATAAAAATATACCTTAAACACTGAAAATGAGAACACAACAACCCAAAATCTATGGGGCACTGTAAAAGAAGTTCTAAAGGGGAAATTGATATCATTACAGTTCTATCTCAAAAAAAAAAAAAAAAAAAAAAAAACAAAACAGAAAAATATCAAATAATCAATGTAAATTTTAAACTTAAAGTAACTTAGAAGTGAACAACAAACAAAGCCTAAAGTGAGCAGAATAATGGAATTAAGAAATATCAGAGTAGATACTAATGAAATAGAGTTTAAAAAACAATGCAAAAAATAAATGAAACCAAGAGCTGGTTTAAAAAAAGAATCAACATGGTTGACAAACCTGTAACAAGACTCATCTAGAAAAAAATGAGATAGAGAACCCCAATAAATAAAATCAGAAATGAAAGAGGAAGAGAAATAACTGGCACCAAATAAATACAAAGGATCCCTGGTTGGTGTGGCTCAGTGGATTGATCACTGGCCTTTGAACCAAAAGGTCATATGTTCGATTCTTTGTCAGGGCACATGCCTGGGTTGCAGGCTGTTTTCCAGGTTGTGGATGTGTGTGAAGCAACCAGTCAATGTCTTTCTTGCATTTTGATGTTTCTCCCCCTCTATTTCTCCCCCATTCCCCTCTTTCTAAGAAGTAAATAAATAAAGTATTTAAAAATTTTAAAAAAGAAATACAGGGGAGTATAAGAAAATATGGATAATTATGTGCCAACATATTGGGAAATTTGGATGAAATTGATAAATTCCAATAAACATACAATCTTCCTGGACAGCTTCACAGTTGAATTTTACCAAAATTCAAGGAACTAACACCTATCCTTCTCAAACTATTCTAAAATTCAAGACGAGGGAAAGCTCTCCAGCTCATTTTATGAGACCAGCATTATCTTAATTCCACTACCAAATAAAGACACTACATTAAAAAATTATAAGTTAATATCCCTGATGAACATAGATGCTGAAATCCTCAAAAAACATTACCAAACCTGAACCAATAATACATAAAAATGTCATACACCATGATCAAGTGGGATTTATCTTGGAGATGCAAAGTTGGTATTCGGTTGGTCAAAATGTTTGCTTGGTTTTTATGTAAAAATGAGACACATTTTTCATTTTCACCAATAACTTTATTGAGAAATAAATTCATAATTTTGTTCCACTACGTTCTGCTATTTTTCAGGCAACTTCATAATTCCATTTGCCCCCAAATTTTTATCTTTTAAGCAAAGAATTGTTCCAGGTGCCCTTTTCAGTCTTCCAGGGAATTGAAATATTTCCCATTAAGAGAATTTTGTAAAGAGTATAATTTATGGCAGTCTGAAGATGCAAATGTCTGGTGAATATGGCAGATGAATCAGAACTTCCCAGCCAAGCTGTAACAGTTTTTGCCTGGTAATGAGAAAACATGCAGTCTTGCATTTATCATGATGGAAGATTATGCATTTTCTGACAACTATTTCTGGATGCTTTTCAACAATTGCTGGTTTCATTTAGTCTATGAGAGCAATACTTGTTGAAATTAATTGTTCAGTTTTCCAGAAGGAGCCCATAAAAGAAGACTTCCTTCAATCCCACCATACACACAACATCACCTTCTTTAGATGTAGATCAATCTTTTGTGTGGTTGGTCATGGTCCATTTCATTCGCCCCACAGTCTCTTCTGTTCTACATTATTGTAAAGTATCCAGTTTTCATTACCCATACGAATTTGGTTTTAGAAATGGAACATTTTCATTACATTTAAGTACAGAGTTATATGTGGAAATAAGGTCAAGAAGGTTTTTTTAAATAGAAATTTATTTATTCGTCTATTTGTTTATTGTTGTTCAATTACAATTGTCTCCATTTCCCCCTTTACCTTCCTCTGCCTTGCCCACTCTGCTCCCATTGCCCTTGTCCATGGGTCCTTTATACATGTTCCTTGACTTGACCCTTCCTCTTCAAGAAGGCTTATTTCACTTATGTGGAACCCAAACATCAAAGTGATTAACATAACCAAGCTGGTACAAATTATTTTCAATGCTTGATTTGGGTATTTTGGCTATACCAGCTATCTCCTTCTGCATGGTATAACCATTTTCAAAGTTTTTTATTGATTATGCTATTATAGTTTTCCCAATATTCCCCCTTTATCCCTCCTCCACCCTGCACCCCCAACCCTCCAGCATTTCCCTGCCTTAGTTCATGTCCATAGGTTGTACATATAAAATTTTGAGTCATCTGTTTCCTATACAACTTTTTATCTCTCCTCATCTATTTTATGCCTACTAATTATGCTTCTTTCCTGTACCTTCCCTCCCCTATTCCTTCCTTCTCCCTCCGCACTGAAATTCCTCCATGTGATGTCCATTTCTATGTTTCTGTTTCTATTCTGGTTGTTTGCTTAGTTTTTGCTTTTGTTGTTTTTCTTTTCTTTTAGGCTCCTTTGTTGATAGCTGTGAGTTTGTTGTAATTTTCATGTTCATATTTTTTATCTTCCTTAGATAAGTCTCTTCAACATTTCATATAATAATGGATTGGTGATGATGAACTCCTTTAATTTGACATTATCTGGGAAGCACCTTATCTGCCCTTCCATTTTAAATGAAAGCTTTGCTGGATAGAGCAATCTTGGATGTAGGCCCTTGCCTTTCATGACTTGGAATAGTTCTTTCCAGCCTCTTTTTGCCTGCAGTGTTTCTTTTGAGAAATTGGGTCATATCCTCATGGGAACTCCTTTGTAGGTAACTCTCTCCTTGCTTCTTTTAGGATTCTCTCTATGCCTTTAATCTTGGGTAATTTAATGAGATGTGCCTTGGTGTGTTCCTGTTTGGGCCCAACTTCTTTGGAACTCTCAGGGCTTCCTGAACCTCCTGGAAGTCTATTTCCTTCACCCAGATTGGGGAAGCTTTCCCTCATTATTTGTTCAAGTAGGTTTTCAATTCCTTGCTGTTGTTCTCCTTCTGGCACTCCCATAATTCAGATATTGGAATGTTTCAAGTTGTCCCAGAGATTGCTAAGTCTCTTCATTTTTTTGAATTCTTGTTTCTTCTTTTTCTTTTGGATGTATGTTTATTTCTTTCTTTTGTTCCAAATCTTTATTTTGAGTCCTGGTTTCCCTCCTGTCACTGTTGGTTCCCTGAATATTTTGCTTTATTTCACTTTGGATATCCTTCTTTTTTTATTTTCTGACCAAGCTCAATCAGTTCTGTGAGCATTTTTATTACCAGAGCTTTGAACTCTCCATCCGAAAGGTTGGCAACTTCCTCCTTGCTTAGTTCTCTTTCTGAGGCTTTTCTCTCTTCTTTCATCTGGGCCATATTTCTTTGTCTTGGTGCAGCTGATATGTTGTAAGGGGTCAGGGCCTTAGGTATTCACTCGGACCAGGCAACCCTCTTTGTTGCGCTGTGGCCCTGCCTGTGGGGGAGGGGGCAGAGAGGGAACTGTGTGGTCCACTAGTCTCTAGTGCACTTTTCAACAAACTCTTGTGTGAGACTGGATATTTCTCCCACAGTGGCAACCCCAGCTGTAGCCCACGGTCAGCTCTGAGTCTCAGTTTTCCCCTTAAGTCAGCCCCTCCTGTGCAACATGGAGCTCAGCAGCCAGCCCCGCCTCCATGGTCTACAGTGTTGACCATCTTACCAGTCTGGTTGTTCTGGTTGATTTTTCCTTAATTAGTTGGTTGTTGGAGTTCCCTGCAGTTTGTTTTTTCTGGCACTTTTGGTTGCTTATTGATTTTAGATTGGTTGTCATCCTCCTTTTGATTGTGCAAGGAAGAGAAGGGTTTCTATTTATGCCACTTCCATCTTGACTGAAACTAGTTATAACCATTTTTAAAAGGATTTTTATTTATTTATTTTTAGAGAGAAGGGGAGGGAGGAAGAAAAAGAGGGATAGAAACATCAACCATTGGTTGGTTCTTATACACTCCCTACTGGGGACCTAGATGGCAACCCAGGCATGTGCCCTGACTGGGAATTAAATTGGCAAACTTTTGGTTTGAAGGCCAGGACTCAATCCATTGAGTAACACCAGCCAAGGCCACCTACATGGTGTAACATTGATTGTTTCCAATTAATGTCTTGATTCAATTGCTGTCAACTTCAACTCATTTACCTAACTGTGGAGCATTATCCAACAAGAAATCTCAAACACAAAACTTCACAAACTACCTTTGACACATTCAATCAATCACAGCACATTCTCCATATTCTGCACATTTTTGGTGTGTTTAAGTTGTGCTTTTACCCTCATTGAAATAATAAAGCATAATATGCCAGAATTGCTGCTTATTTTCTTCCATCTTCAATATTAAAATAGCTACACAAAAATCAATTTTGATAAATATTTTTAAATGCATGCTGATATAACAGCTGTCACAATATAATTTGGCAAATTAGAGTGAAGTTAAAGACAATAAGCTCTACCAAAGCCATATTACGGAAAAAACTGAATGAACCCTCTGGCCAACCCATACAATTTCTGCAAATCAATAATCCCTATACACCACATGAACAAAATGAACAATAAAAACCACATGATCATATCAATAGATGCAGAGAAAGTATTTAGTAAAACCCAACACCCATTATGATAAAAACTCTCAACAAAGTGGGCATAGATGGAACATAGCTCAACTTAATAACAGCCTATTATGACAAACCAATACCAACATCATATTCAATGGACAAAAACCAGAAGTGTTTCCCTTAAAACTGGGAATAAGACAAGGATGTCTGGTTTCACCACTCAAAATCAATATAGAACTGGAACTCCTAGCCACAGCAGTAAGACAAAAATAAGAAATACAAGTCACCCAAATTTGAAAAGAAGAAGTAAAACTGTCATTATTTGCAAATTATATGATACTGTATATAGAGAATCCTGGAGATTCCACCAAAAAACTACTAGAATGGTAAAAGAATTCAGTAAACTAGCAGGGTACAAAAGAAATATCCAGAAATCAATTTCATTTTTATGCACCAATTATAAACTATCAGAAAAGGAATCTTTAAAAATATTCCACTCACAAATGCTTCAAAAAGAATAGAATACGTAGAAATAAATTTAACTAAGGAAGTAAAAGACCTGTATTCAGAAAATTATAAGGCAATGAAGAAAGAAATCAAAGAAGATATGAATAAGTGGAAGCATATACCATATTTATGAATAGAAAGACTTATCATTAAAATGCCCATACTGCCCAAAGCAATCTATAGATTCAGTGCAATTCTTATCAAGATATCAATGGCATATTTCACAGTAGTACAACAAATATCCCCAATAATCCCCAAACTTATATGGAACCATACAAGATCTTGAATAGTAACAGCCATCTAAAGAAAGAAGGACAAGTTGGAGGTATTATGCTACCTGATATCAAACTATAATATAAGGCCATAGTAATCAAAACAATATGGTACTGAAATCAAAACAGACATATAGATCCAAAGAACAGAATAGTGAGCATAGAAATAAATCCATGCCTTTACAGTCAATTAATATTTGACAATGGAGGCAAAAATCATTCAGTGGAATAAGAATATTCTTATTCAATAATGATGTTGGGAAAATAGGGCAGACACATGCAAAAATTAAATTAGAACACCTTCTTACACCATATGCAAGATAATTAAAAATAAAGTACTGAAATGTTAAACTTGAAACCATAAAAATCCTAGAAGAAAACTTATGCATAATATCTCAGACATTTATCATAGGAATTTTTTTTTCTTGGACAAGGGAAACAAAAAGAAAAATTAAAAAATGGAACTATATCAATCTAAGACTTTTTGCACAGCAAAGGAATTCATTAACAAAATAAAAAGAAAACCCATTGAATGGGAGAATGTATTTGCCAATGATACATCTGATAAGGGGTTAATAACCAAAATTTACAAAGAATGTATAAAACTCTACACCAAAAAAACCCCAATCCTATTAAAAATGGGCAAAGGACCTCAATAGACACTTCTCCAAGAAGACATAAATATTACCTACAAACATATGAAAAATGTACAATATTACTAATCATCAGAGAAATGCAAATTAAAACCACCATGAGATATCACCACACACCTGTTAGAATGGTGATCATCAATATATCAACAAACAACAAATACTGGCTAGGATGTGGAGAAAAGTGAACTTTCATGTACTGTTGGTGAAAATGCAGATTGGTGCAGCCACTGTGGAAAGCTATATGAAGTTCCTTCAAAAAATTAAAAATGGAACTCCTGTATGACCCAGAAATTGCACTTCTGAGAGTATATTAAAATAAACCTGAAACATAAATTTGAAGGAATATATGCACACCTATATTCATTGCAGCATTATTTACAATAGCCAAGGTTTAGAAGCAGCCCAAGTGTCCATCAGTAGATGAATGAATAAAAATGTTGTGGGCAGGCAGCAGAAGATGTCTGTGAAGTAGGCGGGAGCTGAGCCCACTTGCTTGTGAACTCAGTTGGGACTCTTAGCTGATCTTCTGAAAAACAAAGTGAACAGTCACACAATTTTGGCTGATATGAGGTTTGGAAGCCAAAGTGTGTAGAGGATGCCTCAAAATAGGCAGTAAAGAGGTTTTATAAGTGGACGGGGAAAGTCCTGAGATGTGTCACCAGAAACCACTGCTGAAGTGGAGACAACATCAGAGAAGGGCCAGGTCACGGATAGCAGCTTAGCAGCTACCTCCCCTTCCAGAGCAGTGAAACCACAGACCTGTGCCAGGAGTGACTTGAATGCACAAAGTCGCTGAGGAGAAACAGGCTGCACACAGCTAGTGGTGCACCGAAGCTAGGTCAGTGGTCACCAGCTGGGGCAGTGACAGAGAGTAGGGGAAATTCTGGCTGCATCTGGAGCTGGGAAAGAGGAGGATTACAACTGGCCATGAATAATGTAGACTCTTAAATTTCCAGAGAGCTGGAATGTGTGGAAAACTGGGAAGTGTCTTGGAGTGGTAGCAGTGCCCACAGGGACTTTTTTCAAAAGGGCAGCTGAAGCACATTGGGCAGACACCTCACATGTGCAGCTGCCTGGCCATCAAAGAGGGATTGTGGGTGCAATTTGCTCCCACTCATTGCACCTGGCAGATTTATCCAAGGGTTCAAAATGAGTTGGTTTCTCAGCCCCAGGCTGGTGCAGTGGTGAAGAGTGGAGAGTGTGGGCTGCAGAATGCTCTGAGGGCAGTGGGCTAGGAACTGTGTACTTCTGATTATTGTAGGCTAGACTGAGCCCCCTGCCTTGGTGGAACCACCAGAAGGGGGAAATTGAACCCAACCCCCCACACCTGGAGGAGCTGGGAAGATGTGCACAACCAGCTGGGCAGATTTAGCAAACAACAGGGGGACTTTTATTTCTTTTTCTTTCTTTCCTTTCTTTTCTTTTCTTTTCTTTTCTTTTCTTTTCTTTTCTTTTCTTTTCTTTTTCTTTTTCTTTTTCTTTTTCCTTTTTTTTTTTTTTGCAAGAGTAAGAAAGCAAGGCTAATGCATAAACGGGCCAATTTTTAACTCCCCACAGGGAGACAAAGTACACTAGGCCCTAGGGCCCTATCTCACTGAGGCCATCAAAACAGGAAGTTAAGGGTAAAACAAGTGGGATTCAGGGTGCTGTCCAGACTTAGCTCACACACAGAGTTGCAGACTACACCACACAGGAGAGATCTGGCCTTCTTACACAGATTACCCCCGTCCCCTGTGAAACAGACAGCTATTTAAGCAGAGACTATACATTATTGGAAGTAAACTGGGACAGACTAAGATGGTAGGTGTAGGGGCAGAGGGAATGCACCCACAATTTTCTCAGAAGACTGAACAGTGCCTCCCAGGGAAGACACAGAAGCCTCAAAGGAAGCTCCCTCTAGAGGCAGTGGAAGGAGATACAAGCTTCGTTGCCAGAAGTTGGATGACCCACCCAAGACCTGGAGCTTACAGAAAACCAGAGATGGGTCCTGAAAGAAGTCAGAAGGTGAAAACCAACAGCTGAGACGAACCACCTAGATCTTCATCAGAACTTGTGTTTTTTAAATTTCTTTCTTCTTCTTTTTCTTTTAGTTTTTGTTTTCTTGGCTTTTGTTTTGTTCCATTTCATTTGCATTTTAATTTTTCTTCTTTCACTTCACTTGTATTCCAAATAACTCACTACTTTTGCTCCTTTATTTTTTATTCTTTTTATTCAATTATATCTTTTGCCATTGTAATATTATTCCAAATTCCACATAGCGCCCTTCCCTGGTCTTACTCTATTTTGCCATCTTTCCGACTTTTCTTACTGTTGATGTAAACTTAATTTTCTTTCACAGTAAGCCATATATACCTATCCATTACTCTCACTATTTCTCTTCCATCTAATCTTGCATTAGTGTTCTTCTTTCTTACTTCAGCTCACATTCTTTGCTCTCTCCTATACGAGTCTAATTTCCTTTCCACCTTTATAAACAGTGGTTAGCTGGGAGAAATACAATGACTATTACTGTACTTCTTCAGTGGAACTCCTACTTGTTTACTATTTGTTTTTACTTTAAATACTGTAGAACACTTTCCCCCATCTTACTCCATTTTGCCTTCCTCTTTCCCTGATCAGTTGAGTGAGGAATTTTATTTCAAAATTTCCCCCTCTCTCAGCCTGGGGAAACTCCTTACTCTTATTAGTTTGCTTTCCCCACCCCCTCCAAAACATTTTTCTTTACTGTAGACACCTATGTTTACATTTCTCTTCTGTACAAAATTCTTATTCCTGTTCCACCGTAATAAAATTTATTTAGTCATACTTGCTGTTGACCCTGCTGTGGTTTTTCTGCAATTTAGCAACCATTTGTTAAATACCTCTTTAATTTTACTTCAAACCTTATAGTGCACTCTTCCCTTTTCTTACCCCGTTCTCCCCACTGCCCTTTCTTGTTTTACTTGTATTTTAAATTTAGTTCTCTCTCTTTATTTGACTCAGTTCTATCTCTACACTTATCTATTCACCTCCTTCTTCCCACTCAAAAACATTTCCCCTCTTTTAGTCATCTCATATTCCCTTTGACCTATATTACAAGATTTGTAATCTCTCTTCACCTTTATTAATCTTTGCTCAATTACGGTTGAGATAGCTGATGTGTTAAAGGGGTTCTCTTTACTGGTATAGGTTTGGTGATCTGGTAATACTGCTTTGTTAACCAACACCTTTATAACTGCATACAAGACAAGGCAGGAGTTGTGACTACCAGTAAGCCCACTAGAAGGTAGAATACACCATCAAAGAAGTCACCAAGTAAAGCCCAAGTAAAACAAAAGAGCCCATACAGATGAAAGAAAGAACAACAGTACAACATTGTGATGAGGAGATCAAAGAGACAGCACCACTGAGTACCACAGAATTCCTACCACAGAAATCCATCCCATGAAGACAGAAAGGCAAAGCAGAGAACCCTGAGATGCAGAGCAAGCAAAAAGAGCTACCTAAAATGGGGAGACAAAGAAAGGACTCCCAATGAAATGAATGGAAGTATCCCAAGTAAAAGAACTAAATTAAATTGAGGCAAACAATCTATCAGATATAGAATTTGAAAAAAATGTTTATAAGTATTCTCAGGAAACTCAGTGACAACTGCAAGGAACTGAGTGGGAACTACAACAACATGAAAAGGAAAAGGAACTATAAATAAGAACGAGGAAGAAAGGAACAGTATAATGTCTAAAATTAAAAAAAAAAAAACACCTGAAGAAATTACAAGCATGCTGGATGTAGCAGAGGACCAACTTAGTAAGCTGAAAGACAAGGTAAAAAGAAATATTCAGGTAGAGCAACAGCATGAAAAAAGACTCATAAAGTATGAAGATAGCTTAAGGGAACTTCAGGACAACATGAAACACAACAACATTCAAATCACAGGAATACCAGAAAGAGAAGAAAAGGAGCAAGGGATAGAAAACCGGTTTGAAATAAATAATGACAGACAACTTCCCTAACTGGGGAGGGAAAAGCCATGCAAGTTCAGGAGGCGCACATGGTCCCAATCAAGATGAACCCAAAGAGACCTATTCCAAGAAATATCATAATGAAAATGCAAAATTTTAAAGAACAAGAGAATCTTAAAGGCAGCAAGGGAAAAACAACTAGTAACATACAAGGGAGTTCTGATAAGGGTAATAACTGATTTCTCAACAGAAACATTACAAGCCAGAAGGGAATGGCAAGAAATATTCCAAGAGATAAAAAGTAACACCTTTCAACCAAGACTACTCTATGCATCAAGGCTCTCATTTGAAATCGAAAGTGAAATAAGGAGTTTTCCAGACAAAAGAAGGCTGAAAGAATATACCTCTACCAAACCAGCACTGAAAGATATGCTAAAGGAACTGCTTTAAGATGAAGGAATAGAGTGAGAGAGAGAAACACAGGAACAAAAGGTATAAATGGCAATTGGTAAGTGCCTATCAAAAAAAAAAAAAAACCTTAAATGTGAATGGATTAAATGCTCCAAACACAAGGCATAGGGTAGCTGAGCGGTTGAGAAAACATGACCCACAAATATGCTGTCTATAAGAGACCCACCTTAGAACAAAAGACCTACACAGACTGAAAGTAAAAGGTTGGAAAATATTCCAAGGAAATAGACTGGAAAATAAAAGTTGGGGTAGTAATACTTATATAAGACAAAGTGATTTCAAAGCAAGGACTATGAAAAGTAACAAAGACAGTCATTTAATAATTATAAAGGGAAGTATCCACCATAAGCTATAAACATTGTAAACATATATGAATCCAACATAGGGCTGCACAAATATATAAGGAAAACTTGGAGGATTTCAAGAAAGATATAGACAACAACATATATAGTAGGGAATTTGAACACCCTACTTGTAGTAGACCATCCTGCGTGTTGTTGGCCCAGCCCTCAGTGGCAAATATTTACTGCAAAATAATTTCCTAAAAACCATTCTAAACCTTCCAAGGACCAGTGTAATGGGTTCAACCACTTGTGCCTTTTCATTTGCAAATATCCCTCTTCTGTGATGTGATTACCAGCATCCTCTCCTTTGTTTTCTGTATAAGGTAACCACCTAAAGTGAGTCTGTGCATAGTTAATGAGCATCTTCTTGTAATGTGCCCAGTAAGACAATCAAAGCTCATTGGAGCAAGGGCTGAGGCTTTTGCTTCCCTGCAGAGAGAAGCTATGTGCCCTTTACTTCCACAGGATTCAGTAGTCTGTGTGAATTTCTTTTGTTTCAGCTACAATGCTGTGGACCCTACGAACTGAGGTTTATGACATCTACTGTCAGCATAGGATAGACCTTCCAAACAAAACATCAACAAGGATACTGTGGCACTGAGTGACATGCTAGATCAAATGGACTTAACTGATATATACAGAAACTTTCACCCCAAATAAGCAAAATATACATTCTTTTCAAATGTACATGGGACATTTTTAAAGATAGGTCACATGATGGGACACACACATAAAAAGCCTCAAAAATTCAGGAAAACTAAAATCATATAAGCATTTTCTTGGACCAAAATGGCTTGAAGTAAAAATTAACTTCAAGGAAAACCTAAAAAACAATCAAATCCATGGAGAATGAATAACATGTTATTAAACAATGAAAGTATAAACAGACTTCTGGCCAAGATGGAGGCTTAGGTAGACACACTGTGCCTCCTCGCACAACCAAAAGAAGGACAACGATAATTTACAACCAAAAAGCAACCAGAACTGACAGAAAAGTGAACTGTATGGAAGTCCAATAACCAAGGAGTTAAAGAAGATACATTCATCCAGACCGATAGGAGGGGCAGACAGGGGCAGCTGGGCAGGGAGGACTAGCAGCAAGACGGTAGCTGGAGGACTGGGGCAGGCAAAGTGGTGGATGATGGACCCCAGTGAGGGGGTGATTTGTGGAGCGGGACATGAAAGGCTGCAGCTACCTGGCAAGGCAGCAGTGGACAGAACCCTCAAGGTCATGGATTACAGAATGGGTGGTCCCACATTCACATGCAGATAAACTGGAAGAAACAACTGTGTAGCAGGATGGACTTCACAACCCAGGGCCCTGGTGTGAGAAAATAAAGCCTCAAATCACTGATTGGAAACACCTGTGGAGGTTGAGGCAGTGGGAGAAACTCCAAGCTTCACAGGAGAGTTCCTTGGAGAGACCCACAGGGTCCTAGAACATACACAAACCCATCCACCTGGGAATCAGCACCAGAAGGGCCAATTTGTTTATAAGAAGTGGGGGAAGTGACTGAAATCTGGCAGAGAGCAGAGCAAATGCCATTGTTCCCTCTCAGACCCCTCCCCCAAATACTGCATCACAACACAGTGACCTGGGTTACCCTGCCTGGGTGAATACCTAAGGCTCCGTCCCTCACTACAAAATAGGCATGTCCAGACAAAAAAAAAGTGGCTCAAACCAAAGAACAGAATAAAGCTCCAGAAAAAATACAACTAAGTGATGAAGAGCTAGCCAATCTATCAGATGCACAGTTCAAAACACTGGTAATCAGAATGCTCACAGAATTGGTTGAATTTGGTCGCAAGTTAGATGAAAAAGTGAAGGATACACTAAGTGAAATAAAGAAAACTGTACAGGAAACCAATAGTAATGAGAAGGAAACTGGGACTCAAATCAACAGTGTGGACCAGAAGGAAGAAAGAAACATCCAACCAGAAATGAATGAAGAAACAAGAATTTAAAAAAGTGAGGAGAGGCTTAGGAACCTCCAGGACTTCTTTAAACAATCCCACATCCGAATCATAGGTGTACCAGGAGAAGAGGAAGAGCAAGAAACTGAAAACTTATTTGAAAAATTAATGGAGAACTTCCACAATCTGGAGAAGGAAATAGACTTCCAGGAAGTCCAGGAAGCTCAGAGAGTCCCAAAGAAGTTGGACCCAAGGAGGAACACACTGAGGCACATCATAATTACAATACCCAAGATAAAAATGAAGGAGAAAATCCTAGGAGCACCAAGAGATAAGGAGACAGTAACCTACAAAGGAGTTCCCATCAGACTGTCACTTGATTTCTCAAAAGAGACCTTGCAGGTGACAAGGGGCTGGAAAGTATTTCAAGTCATGAAAGGCAAGGACCTACATCCAAGGTTACTCTATCCAGCAAAGGTTTCATTTAGAATGGAAGGGCAGACAAAGTGCTTCTCAGCAAAGGACAAGTTAATGGAGTTCATCATCACCCAGCCCTCATTATATGAAATGTTAAAGGAATTTATCTAAGAAAAAGAAGATAAAACTATGAACATAAAATAAGAGCAAACTCTCAATCATTAACATCCACACCTAAAACAAAAACAAAAGCAAACTAAGTAAACAACTAGAACAGGAACAGAACCACAGAAATGGAGATCACATGGGGGCTTATCAACAGGGGAGTGGAAGTGGGAGAGAGGGGGAAAAGGTACAGAGAACAAGTAGCATAGATAGTAGGTAGAAAACAGACATGGGAAGGGTAAGAATAGTATAGGAAATTTAGAAGCCAAACAACTTATATGTACAACCCATGGACATGAACTAAAGTGGGGGGATGCGGGTTGGAGGGGGTGTGCAGGGTAGAAGGGACTGAAGGGGGAACAACTGTAATAGCATAATCAATAATATATATATATATATATATTTAATATATATTATATATAATAATATATTTTAAAAAAGAAACTATAAACAATGAGATCATGAGATAAATAAAAGTTTCTAGAAATAAATAAAAATGAACGCACAACAGTCCAAAACTTATTGAACACACTGAAGGCAGCCCTCAGAGGGAATTTCATAGCAACACAGGCCTACCTAAAAAAGATAGAAACACTTCAAATAAACAACCTAACCTTACCTCTACAAGAATTGGAGGAACAACAACAAACAAAGCTCAGAGTGAGTAGAGGGAAGGAAGTAATCAAGATCAGAACAGAACTTAATGACATAGAGACTAAAAGAACAATCCAAAGGATTAACAGAGCCATGAGCTGGTTCCTTAAGAAGATAAACAAAATAGGCAAGCTTTTAATCAGACTCATAAAACAATAGAAAGAAAGAAAATAAATAAAATAAAAAATGAAAGGGGAAAAATAACAATGACACCATGGAAGTACAAATGATCATTAAAAAGAAAACATGAAGTATATGCACCGAAATTTGAAAACCTGGATGAAATGCACATATTTATTGAAACATATAATCCTCCAAAACTATCAAGAAGAAGTAGAAATCCATAGGCAGAAAAATTTCAAACATAGCAACGAAAATTTCAGATACCCCACACAGCAGTATTTTCACTGATACATCCCCTAGGGCAAGGGATATAAAAGAAATAATGAGCAAATGGAATTTTTTCAAAATGAAACACTTCTACATGGCTAAAGAAAGCATCAACACAATGGAAAGGGAACTGAGTGTATTTATAAACATATTGGCCAATAATACCTGGGCAAGGGTTTTATCTGAAATATATAAAGAATTCACATGACTCTACATAAGGAAGACCAACAATACAATTTAAAAATGGGCAAAGGATCTGAACAGACACTTCTCCAAGAGGACATACAGAGGGCCCACAGACACATGAAAAAATTCCTCAGAAAACTAAAAATGGAACTGCCTTTTGACCCAGCAATACCACTGGAGTGATTATACCCTAAGGCTCCTACAACACCAATTCAAAATAACCTATGCATCCCAATGTTCCTAGCAGCATTATTTACAATTGCCAAGTGCTGGAAACTGCCTAAATGTCCATTAGTAAATGAGTGTATCAAAAAACATGATGGAGTACTGAAAAACAGAAAGAAAGGAGTTCCTACCCTTTGTGACAGCATGGATGGAGCTGGAGAACGTTATGCTAAGTGATATATGCCAGGCTGTGAAAGACAAATACCATATCATCACACCTATAAGTGGAACTTAATCAACAAAAGAAACAAGCAAGCAAAATACAACCAGAGACAATGACAGAAAGAACAAACCGACAGTAACCAGAGAGGAATGGAGAGAGGGATAATAAGGGATAATAGGAGAAGGGCCATCAAGGAACATGTAAAAGGGACACATGGGCAAAGCCAAAGTGGGTGGGTTTGAGGGCAGGAGGCACGGATGGTTGTGGTGTGGGGCTGAAGTCAGGTGAAATAGGAAAACTGTACTTGGAACAGCAATAAAAAAAAACACTCCAATATCACTAGCCATCAGAGAGGTACAAATTAAAACTACAATGAGACACCACTTCACACTGGTCAGAACAGCTATTATAAATAAATCAACAAACAACAAGTTCTGAGGAGGCTGTGGAAAAAATGGAACAGTAGTACACTGTTGGTGGGAATGCAGATTGGTGCAACCACTATGGAAAAAAGTATGGGATATCTTAAAAAATGGTAGATGGAAATCTCAGTCTATCCAGGATCCCACTTTTGAGCTGTACCCTAAGAATCTTGAATCACCAATTCAAAATAACCTATGCACCACACCCTGGTGTGGTTGAGTGGATTGGTTTTCGGCCTGCAAACCATAGAGTTTCTGGTTCGATTCCCAATGAGGGCACATGTCTGGATTGCGGGCCACGTCCCCCAGTTAGCAGCATGCAAGAGGCAACCACACATTGATGTTTCTCCCCCTCTCTTTCTCCCTTGCTTCCCCTGTCTCTAAAAATAAAAAAAAAAAAAAAAAAACCCTGGTTGGTGTGGCTCAGTGGATTGAGCACTGGCGTATATAATCCATGGGTCACCAGTTTGATTCCCAGTTAGGACACATGCCTGGGTCATGGGCCAGATCCCCAGTGGGTGGCACTCAAGAGATAACCACACATTGTTATTCCTTTCCCTCTTTCTCCTTCCCTTCCCCTCTCTCTAAAAATAAATAAACAGAATCTTTTAAGTTTTTAACAAAAACTCTATGCACACCAATAGTCATAGGAGCACAATTTAAATAGTGAAGTGCTGGGAGCAACCTAAGTGCCCATTAGCAAATGGCTGGATCAAAAACTGCTGTATGTTTACATGATGAAATACTACATAGTAGAAAGAAAGAAGAAACTCTTACCCTTCGTGACAGCGTGGATGGAACTGGAGAGTATTATGCTAAATGATATAAGCCAGTAGGTGAAAGGCATATCCCATATGACAGAACCTATATGTGGAACCTAATCAACAAAACAAGTAAATGAGCAAAATAAACCAGTGACATGGAAATACACTACAAACTGACAGTGACCAGAGGGGAGGAGGGTAATAGTAGGGGAAAGAAGGGGAAGGGAAGCCAAAGATCATGATTAGAGAATTCATTGGCATGGACAGTGGAGTGGAGGGAGAGACTGTGGGAGTGCATGGGGCACTGGTTATGGGAAAGAAATGGGGGAAAAATTGGGACAACTGCAACTGTACACTAATTTAAACAAACAAACAAACAAACAAGAAAGTAAGCAAGCAAGCAAGCTGTGGTACCTTTACATGACAGAATATTGGTTGGCCTAAAAAAGAAGTGAATCTATATATGGAGGTTCCCACCAAGACAGATACATAGGTAGAAATTCTTCACTTCCTCATACAACCAAAAGAAAAATAACAACAAATTAAAAAAAAAAAAAAACAGAGCTGCCAAAAAAATCAAACTGCATGGAAGTCCATCAACCAAGGAGTTTAAGAAACATTCATCCAGACTGTTAAGAGGGGCAGAGATGGACTTGTGGGGCAGAGAGGATGCATGTCAAAGCATTGGACTGGGTGGATGAGCCTGGGGCTGGCTGACTGGGAGGTCTCACATTCATGTTCAGATAAGCCAGGAGGAACAACTGGGGAATGAGACAGACCACAAAACCCAGGGTTTCTGCATGGGAAGCTAAAGACTCAAAACCTCTGTCTGTATAAACCTGTGGTAGTTGTGGTGGTGGGAGAAACTCCCACTCTCACAGACACATCTGTTGGAGTGGCCCACAGGGTCCTAGAATGTACACAAACCCACTCACTTGGGAATCAGCACCTGAAAGGGCATAATCTGCATTTCAGAAGGAAGGGAAGTGATGGAAAGTGGATCAAGAACTGAGTAAGCAAGCAAGCAAGTGGCATTATTCCCTCTCTGACCATTCCCTCACAGATAGCACCACAATGCAGCAAAGAGTGTTGGCCCATCCTGGCAAATACACCCCTTATGACATAACAGGTGCACTTAAGCAAAGACATGGCCTAAACGAAAAAAAGAGATCAGTAAAAAAGTTTCTTTATGAAATATCTGAGCCATACAAAGAAAGAAAGAAAGAAAGAAAGAAAGAAAGAAAGAAAGAAAGAAAGAAAGAAAGAAAAGAAAAGAAAAGAAAAGAAAAGAAAAGAAAAGAAAAGAAAAAAAAAAGAAAAGAAAGAAGGAAAGAGATCAAAACACTAGGAAAAGAACTAAGTGATGAGGAGATAGAAAACCTGTCAGACACAGAGTTCAAAACACAGGTAATCAGAGTGTTCACAGAAATGATTGAGTTTAGTTGCAAAATGAAGGGAGAAATGAAGGCTATACAGAGTGAAATAAAGGAAAATATACAGGAAACCTACAGTGAATGGAAGAAAATTGAGACTCCAATAAACAATTTGTAACAAAAGGAAGAAATAAGCATATAACCAGAATATAATGAAGAGACAATAATTCAAAAAAAAAAAAATGAGAAGAGGCTGAAGAAATTCTGTGACAACTTTAAATATTCCAACATCCAAATCATAGGAGTGCCTGAAGGAGAAAAGTAAAGGCAAGAAATTAAAAATGTATTTGAACAAAAAATGAAGAACTTCCACAATCTGGGGAAGGAAATAGGCTTCCAAGAAGTCCAGAAAGTTCAGAGAGTCCTAATAAAATTGGATCCAGGAAGAATCATCCACCCCAGAAAAATACTATTAAAAAAAAAGAATCACACCAAGATACATCATAATATCATTACTCAAGATTAAAGATAAGGAGAGAATCTTAAAAGCACCAAGAGAAAGGAGAGTTACCTACAAAGGTGTGCCCATAAGACTGTCAGCTGATTTCTCACAGACATTGCATGGCCCTGGCTGATGTGGCTCAGTGGGTTGAGTGCCTGCCTGTGAACCAAAGAATCCACAGATTAAAAAATAATAATTTAAACTTGTATGGAAGAAGGGGCTGGAAAAAGTTTTGGAAGTCATGAAAAGGAAGGATCTACATCCAAGATCATTCTATGCAGCAAAGCTGCAATTTAGAATGAAAGGGCAGATAAAGTGCTTCCTAGGCATGGTCAAGTTAAAGGAGTTCATCATCTTGAATCTCTTATTATATGAAATGTTAAAGGAACTTAAGAAAAAGAAGATAAAAAGCTATGAACAGTTAAAAGACAACAAACTCACAACTATAAAGAACTGACCTAAAAAAACAAACAAACAAACAAACAAAAATTAGCAAGCAACTAGAACAGGAACAGAATCACAAAAATGGATATCACATGGAGGATTATCAGTGAGGAAGGGGAGGGGGAGAATGGGGGAATTAGGTACAGGGAATAAGAATCATAATTAGTATGCATAAATAGATAGGGGGAGGTTAAGAATAGTATAGGAGATGGAAAAGCCAAAGAACTTATATGTACAAACTATGTACATGAACTTAGGGGGGATATGCTGGAGGGTGAGGGGTGTAAGTGGAGGGGAATAAAGGGGAAAGAAAGTTTGGACAACTGTAATAGCATAATCAATAAAATATACTTTAAAAAGTAAAATAAAACATACCTGGGTTTACCCAGTAGGAGATGCGTGACAGCCAACTAATATTGATTTTTTTCTACCTCTCCTTGTCCCTCTCTTCACCTCTTTAAAATAAATAAATAAAATAAAATAAATTGGTGATTATGTTCCCCACTATACTCATAAGTGAGTTTCATTCATCCACAGTGAAAATGAAATAGAAACACAAGAAGCCATATTCTTTACAAATATTATTTCTATGAATTAAAGAAAGAGTATCCTTGGATTCTGGGCTAGATATTACATCAATACACTCCGAGGTCCTAATTTCAAAATTCTTGGTCTGGAAATTGAAACACACAAATGTTTAAATATGCCTGGGGTAATTCAGTTAAAGTGCAAGCATTACAGTAGTGGAAGTTCTCATTTTGTGTGCACCACTAATGTGTTGTAATATATAGATTTCTCAATGTTTTTAATATCTGAGCTTACCACGACATGTAGCTTTTATACTAAGTGTAATTCTGATGAATTCAACAATGGGAAATCCTTACAAAACCATAAACAGTTCCTTCTTGCTTACAATTCCACTGCTTCATATGCCAAGGTTAAGTACTTGTTTCCTTGTTTGATGGACAGTGTCCAAAATGAATATGGCTTTCTGTGATTTTATTTCATCTTCACTATGGATGAATGAAACACACTAATTAGTATAGTGGGAAAAAGCACTAGTTAATTTAAATAATAACTGTCTAAAAAGTGTCATCTGATTTATGTATAAACATAAGATTCTTATTTTAGGAAAGATAACATTCTTTCACCTGTCTGCTTTTAGAGTCAAATTACCTCTCTCGGTAGTCCGTCAGCTCCTTGAGGGCAGAGATTATGTCTTGTCATTGCCTTATTGCTGACAATTCTATTGCTTCATATGACAAGGTTAAGGACTTGTTTCCTTGTTGGATGGACAGTGTCCAAAATGACATCTTAGGAATAACTGTAGTTAGGATGGCCACAAGAAGTGCTTGCCCCTGAAATTGCTAAATTACAAAGGAGCTCTCTAGCCTCTCTTCACACTTTCTGTGACAGGGGATTCTTAGTTCCTCTTCCTCAGAATGAGAAATATGTTATTGAACACTCAGTCAAAAATGATCTCCCTGAAACTTTTGTAAGATGATTTGGATTCCACCCATTATAGCCACATAGAACAACCTTAATTTAGCTTTCTTTTCATTCATCAGGCTGTCAGAAATATGATGAAATCTCTTCTTTCTCCTATTGAGACGGATACTGGCCAGTAGTATCCATTGCTTGCAGATTCTTGTTGAAACACAAGAAAAACATACACACGGACAACTGAGTGCTGTGGAGAAATAGGTGCGAAATGGCCACGCTCTCTAGTGGAGAGCACCTTGGCCACCCTCTCTAGTGGAGTGCTCCCCACTCTCTTGCCTGAGTAGGTTTTTATTAAAAAATGCAGATACAGTTTGGCCGGGAAGATAAAACAAGTAGTTAGCCTTGAAAGGGAGTGGCAGATCTCCCGCTGGGATTCTGAAATTTTGGGATTTTATCATTTAAAAAGACTACAGGACCTAGAAGGCTAGTTTTGTTTCCTGCCCATGCCTTCATATTCTAATTAAAGAGCATCCTCCAGCAAGCAGATCTTCCAGGATCTTCCATATTCTATGTCTCAGGTCTGATTACCCTGGGGTCCACTGACTCTGGTCTGGACTGCACTGTCCTTATTATTTCCAAAGGCCTGAGTTGGGCAGAGAAGACAAAGGCAGCCAGGAGACTTGGATTTCTCAAGGACTCAGGCTTTGACAAAGCCCAGGGGGCAGGGGCCAATGTCGATCACCCCTTCATTTCCACAGCCCCCCAAGTCCTTCCCTCAGGCCTCCACATGATCATGCCTCTCCGAGGTGATTCCCCCCATGGGAAATCTTACCCGTCATTGGCTAACTGATCAAGCACTCGGGGCTGGCACAGAACAGGCAGTGTTCATGCCAGGGAAACAATTTTTGTCTCCTTAGTGTCTCCTGGTTTGGAGGCCTCTTACTCAGCCTTAGCCACAGCAGTAACAGTTTCCTGAGACCAGTCAGGGTGGACCCCAACATCCTATGCTCATTGACTCTGCTTCATACTATAAAGTTTGGAGTCTTTCTCTCCCCTTCTTCTGAACTCATTTCAGTTTATGGTCACTTTAATTGTGTCACCCAGTCCCCAGTGAAACTCTCATGTCATGGTCTTAAAAATAAAGTTGACTGCAATGATAACTGCCCTTTGCAAGATATTATACTTGCTGTTTGCTAACAGCCTATTTGTTGTTTTGATCACAAAACATGATATCCCATGCTAACCACGAAGAAGTATACTGTCTGTCAGGAAGTCATGCCTGTTGCAACTTGACCTTCTGCTAGTTACTTGGATTTCATTTGATTCTAGTAGATTTAACTTACAAACATTTATGAAGCACCTACTGTGTGAACAATACTGTTAGGAACTACCATGATGAATACAAGAAATGACCTACTCAGGGAAAACACACCCTAGAAGAAAATACAGAACTGCTAAAATAAAAATTAAAGTGTGATATGTGTTATAATTAAAATATTAAAACATTTCCAAAGAGGAAGGCATTGTAAATTCTGCTTAGGAGCTTTTGGAGCACTAAAAATGTCCCAGAAGATGGAGGAACTTTTGTGGATGACTTTAGAGGATGAATAAGGTTTTGATAGGAAGCTTATTCCTAGCAAAGGAAGTCCATGCCATAACACAGGGGTGAGAAAGAATTTGGTGCAAACAAGAACATTGCAGGCTGGAGGACAAGGCTCTTGGGTGGATGAAGCTATGGAGGAGTAATGGAAGATGGGCTTGTGGCTGAAGGTTTGGGTGGGCTTGGACTTCATTCTTTAGTAAACTCCATAGTATCTAGGTTTTGGAGAAAAGAAATAATGAAAAATGTGCATTTGAAAAATCACTCAAGTACATAATGTAGAAAATGAGTTAAAAGAGAAAGTAGAAATTGCTAGCAGGACTACCAGTTTGAGAGGCTATTGCAATAATTCAGGCAAAAGATGAAGAATGGAGAGGAGGGTGGCTGGGGGCAAAGTCACTGTAGTAAATTGACAGACATTATATGATTTGATGTTGGGGATTGAGCCTGGATTCATGGTCTTCCAGCAGACAAAAGTGAAAAAAGAAGAAATTAAAGCTCTGCATTTCTAACTTATTTTTTGTTTTAATATATTTTATTGATTGTGATATTAAAATTGTCCCATTTCCCCTTTTATTCCCCTCTTCCCTGACATCCGCAGTACCCACATTTTTAAACTTTTTTTTATTGTTGTTCAAGTCTAGTTGTTTCCATTTTCACCCCACCACGCTGCCCTACCCCACCCATCCCCATTTCTGACCATCAAACCTACTCCTATTGGCTTTGTCCATGTGTCCTATATATATGTTCCTTGATGGCCCTTTCCCTTTTGTCCCCCATTATTCCTCTCCCCCCTCCTCTCCAGTTACTGTGAGTTTGTTCTTTATTTCAATGTTTCTGATTGTATTTTGCTTGCTTGTTTTCTTTTGTTGATGAGGTTCCACTTGATGAGATCATATGGTATGTGTCTTTCACCACCTGGCTTATTTCACTTAGCATAATACTCTCTAGATCCATCTTTATTTTCAAGTTCCATTAATGATTATATCTCATGTTATAAGTGTAATTCTTAAGAATAAAATAGTTTTTTTTTGTATGTGCAAAGCATTCCAGGTATAAATATAAGTTAGAAATTTGAGTGTAGGCAGGAGATGTGAGCAGGGCATCATCAGCATATGGGGCAGGAAGAGGTGCATAAAGGCTGGGAACCATACAGATAACATCATTAAATTCTACTAGGTTAGAGTTGAGCATTGACATGCTGCCTGTCCCATTGGATCAGTAATTACTAAGCAAGGGATTTACCCTCAAACAGCTATGAAACAAAAACTAAATTTCAAAATCCATAACCCCCCTAGAATAAATCTACTGTTTTACCTTCCAAGTTGAATGTACCTTGGCAGCTGCATGGAAATAATAAGAATCATTTTCCCTGGTGTATATGTCCAGCCACAATATGGGAAATATGGCACAATATGGGGCATCATTTGAAGGACCCATTTGACATGACACACATTCTCTGTTTCAGAATGGGAGAGGCAGTTCATTTTTAATGACTGAGTGGCAAAAAAAAAATCATAATCTGAAATATTCTGGTCAAGGTTTAGTATAACTTTGTGTTCATGGCCATGTGACATGAAAATAACTTTGGTGAATAATGTGCTCCTGAACTAGAATATTGCAGTAGACATAAGGTAGAAAAGTAGCACACTGTTAAAGACAACATAAAATGCTAATGATAGGACAGAGGAGTCTAAATGCCTTGACACTATGCATTCATTAAATAAATACTTTCATATGTACTTTTGTTTGATTTGGTCTCTCAAAGTCTCAGTCTTCCCCTGACTAGTTTTACTACAAGTTAAAAGAACCATATCAAATATTATATAAAGTATTGGCAACTTTGAGCTTCACTTTTCAACCTGAACTTATCAGGAAAAGAGCTTCAGTGAGTTTACTGGCCTTTTCCAAGTGAGCCTAGAGAGGCTTATTTACCTGAGGTTGAATATTGGGCCAACAGTTCACTACAGCTCTGCAAACAAACTGAAAGTATGATCTTATGGTATTATTTCTCAACAATCTAAAGCTTTACTGAAAACTGTCTGCTCTGTCCACTATAATTGTATATGAAACCACATTTGTTGAAAGTTCCCTAGGATGATTAGGGTGGGTATTGACTGTGGGATCAGAGGTTGGACAGGGAGGAGAGAGCAGTGGGGGAAAATTCAGACAACTGTAATAGAACAACAATAAAAAAAAGAAATGAAATAAAAAGCTCCTATCAGGGAGAAGGCAGCTATAAGTTGACTAAATGGTAATGAAAAAATACAATAAAATTATAAAAAAACATTACTTTGAAAAGATATATGCACCCATATGTTCATTGCAGTATTATTTACAATGGTCAAGATGTGGAAGCCACCTAGGCATACATAAGTAGACAAAAAGATAAAGAAGATGCAGTACATATAAACAATGGAGTATTAAGCATCCATAAAAACTGGGATCTTGTCATTTGTGACAGTATGGATGGGCCTAGAGGGTGTATGGTAAGTGAAATAAGTCCAATAAAAATACTGATTATTTTCACTGATTTGTGGAATCTAAAAGACAGAATAAATGGACAAAACAAACAGAAACAAACTTGTACATGCAGAGAACAAACTGATGGTTGATAGATGGGGAAAGGGCAAAAAAGTGATGGGATTAAGAAGTACAAACTGCTAGTTACAAAATCATGATGGTATAAAGCACAACATAGGGAATATAATCAATAATATTGTCATAACTATGTATGGTATCAGATGGTAATTGGACTTATTATGGTGATTACTTCATAAGGTATAAAAATGTCTAACGAGACCTGGCTGGTGTGGCTGAGTGGATTGATCACTGGCTTGTGAACCAAAAGGCTGCAGGTTCAATCCCAGATCAGGGCACTTGCCTGGGTTGCAGGCCAGGTCCCCAGTAGGGGCGTATGGTAAGCAACCATACATTGATGTTTCTCTCCCTTCCTTCTCCTCTGTCTAAAAATAAATAAATATAATTCAAAAATTGAATGTCCAACTTTAGTAAAAATGCCTAACCACTATGTTGTACATCTGAAACTCATTTAATATTATGTCACCTGTAATTTAGAACCAAATTTAAGAAATAATGGGTCTTCATCAGTCAATGAGATACATATGTATATATACTAATTATATAAATACTGTATAGTTAAACTGCTAAACAAACATAGAACACAATTTTTCTTGTCCACTCAAACACCACTTTTTTCTAAACCTGGCAGGTCTATTTCAATATTATGGACATAATATAATTGCTCTTGATGGCATTATAAATTTTTACACAGATGAAAGGAATCCACCAAGGCAATTTACCATAATGGTTTGGGCACATGTGCACATGGCACAAAACACACACATGCACACACATACTTCCTCTGTATCATTGTACCTACAAAAGAGTGTTTCCAAGAATACAAAATATAACCAGAGACATTTAAATTAAGAACAAACTGACAGTAACAAGAGGGCAGGTGGGAGGGGGTAATGGGGAGAAATGGGACAAGGGTTGTCAGGGACATCTATAAAGGACACATAGGCAATACCAAAGGGGGGTAGGATCAAGGGTGGGAAGTGGGGATGGCTGGGTTAGGGGGGAGTGGTGGTGGGGGGAAATGGAGACAACTGTGCTTGAACAATAAAACATAGTTAAAAAAGGAATACAAAGGACAAAGTCCATAAATGGCAAACCTGAAATTTTACTATAAATTCTAGTTAAATTTGAGCTTTATAATCTCTAAGAGCTAGAAAGATTTCCAGGATCGTAGAATAATTTGAAAGAACATTTGCTTGCCTATTAAATCCTCAGAAATACATCAACAGAGCGGGGCTAATATAGATACTATAACTTGGAAAGTTGTTTGTACAGCAGTAAATTAGAATCTTAAAATATAATTGAGTCCAGAGATGTTCTTTCCAAACAACAACAAAAATTAATGCTTCTCTGCTGTTCTATACAAAAACACCCCTCATGAGCTTCTTCTTTCTGAAAGCATCAGCAAAAGACCAAGTTCAGAGTAGCTTATTGGGAAGAATATATTAGGTGAGGGGAGTTTGTGGAGGCTGAGGGAACTTAAGTGTAATCAACAAAACAAACAAGCAAGCAAAATACAACCAGAGACATTGAAGTAAAGAACAAACTGACAGTAACCAGAGAGGAGGGGGGAGAAGGATAATGGGGGATAATAGGGGAAGGGCCATCATGGAACATGTATAAAGGACACATGGACAGAGCCAAAGGGGATAGGTTTGATGGTGGGAGATGGGGATAGGTGGGGTGGGGGACCATGGTAGGGTGAAAATGGACGCAACTGTACTTGAATAACAATAAAAAAGACTGGGGTGTGTTTAGGAACATGGTGGACACTAAGAATGGCACCTCCCCAATTCAACATGACAGCTCTCTTTGAATCAATATAGGGCTCAAATACTCCCTTGGGTAACTCCATCACCTTGGGCCCCTGGTACATTTAATTAAGCTAAGTAGAACAAGAGCCTTCCCTGGGGGTTAACCTGCTCACCTGGCTCTGCAGCACAGAAGGCTAGTTTGAACAGAGCATCAAGAAATATAGATTTGGTAATTTTTTTAGTTCATCTATTCACTACAAGTGGCCAAGGTAGATTATTTTTGTCTTAATTATCAAGTTTGTCTGTCTATGTTAATGAAATGACCTAGCTAATTGCCAAATCTCCATCTCACCTAGTCTCCACCATCCAAATATGTCAACAGTCTTTTGAGGATCACATAATTTATTTGACAGTTCCATCATTTGTTAAACAAGATGAATAGTGCCTGATATCACATCTCACTTAGAAAATAACATATAACCTTTAGGCGCAATGGATAAATTACTATGTGCATAAGCTCTGACAGAAAATACAATGACTAAGACCAATACAAATAAAATTTGATTAAAATATGTAGATTATATTGGATGCACTTAGTCTTTATTTTACTTTCGTTGAATAACTATCTGCTATTTAATCATTTTTATTGAGTATATTGCTTTCCAAAAGAAACATATGGCAAGTGAAAATTCAAAGGCAGGGACACATCAGTTTTCTAGCTGTAGTATCAATTCTGGCCGCTTACCTAAATGGTGGCTTTTACAATGCTAAATTTCCAGAAACTGCTTAAAGACCCAAACAAAGACCCAGTGCAACAGTTCATTATCTACCAAGAGACATTACTTCTTCCATCACTTGGACTTTCCTATGAATTTATGATAGCACTTGGCTTCTAGATAGGTGTATTGCACCTCCACATATCAGCACCACCCATATGATATTTTAGATGCCTTTTTTAAGCCTCACCCCTACATTTTACTTGAGTGCTGTGCTCACTATTAGTCATTATTGAAGCAGCTTACTTTAAGCCAAAGGATATAAATATGTCTAGAATATGACTGGCAGGGATGGCATAAAGCAAAGCAGATTGAGTATATATACGTGTGTGTATCTGTGTATACACAGGCATGGACACATATGCACACCAACATATTCATGTGTGCAAACACACTGCTTATGTACATATTCACTAGCTTGCTTTCTAACTCTCTCTAGAGAGGAATATATATATATATTTTTTCTCATGATAAAAAAACTAGGATTCATTCCCATCAATCAAGCCCTGTCTTCCACCAGCCATCTCTGCTTATGACAGAGCCAGTTTCTACACAAGAACGAGTGAGAAAACTCCTAAAATGTTTACTTGAATTATGACATCACATGATATCAACTTGAATAGTGACATATCAAAAGTTGAGACCCATATAATATTATATATTCTAAAATAAACAAGGAAAAAAGATGCCCTCATGCTTATCAATTGCTGTCAATTTATCTCTGTCACTGCAAAATAAACTGCAAGGACTTCACAAAGAACATATCTGCTTATCTTGGAAATAAGAAATTCAGTCCCATATCACATAAAATACTACGTACTTTCTACCTCATTTTGCTTGAGTTCTGTAGAAGAAATACTGGAACTCAAGACATCCACATCTTCAGCTGTATGTTTCATTTTATTTATAACCCAAGAGGGGGGAACACATCTGTAACCATTTTCGAAGTTGAAAGTATAATGCAGAAAGACTGCTTACATTATTATCTATGTAAAGTACATAGTTTAACATTTGTTTATGTAAAGTATATAATTGGAAACTGTCCATTTTATGCTTGTGTTAAGTATTGTGTATATAAACAGTTTTTCATAGTAGATAAATAGGGTTTTATTTAGGTCTTATCACCTACATATTATATATTCATTGATTTCTAAACTACCTTAACTAGCCTTGCAGCTGGGAAACATTATGAACTCAGTTTAGGCAACTTGGTATTAAATTTGTATAGCAGGTCATGCATCACTTGACATACATGCAAAATTGCACTGTGTATATTTTATTACAAGCCACAAAAGATATTCAGAAACTGCATACAGCATCAAAAATAAATTAAAATGGATCAAAAACCTCAATAGGAAGCCACAAATTTTTTTTATTATTTTGTTATGCCTAAACCATTTAGATGTTCTAGTGAATAAACAAAAGTTACACTAATAATTTTTAGTCTTCCTTGTTTTATATTCTAATTACCAAAGGCGAATACATTTTTTCCTTATTACATCAAAGCCAAATTTAGTTGTAATAAAGAGTTAAATATTAAATCCTCTGTAGTATGCTGCCTGAATTCCATGTATACTCTAGAAACACAAGTGTATGTTTATTGCCATAACAAAATTGGGTGTGTTTTTTGGCAATATTTTCAACATTTTCACTTCTGAGGAAATTTGACATTTATTAAAAGTGTATGAACATCTCATTACACATTACCTGTCCTGGTGTTTTATGTTTAAATACATTAGCTAAATATTTCCATGGGCTAAAGTTATAAACTAGATTATGAACCAGCTGTAGTCCTATCATTCAGGTGCTCTGAAGTCATTTTCAGTATACGAAAGATGCAGGTCCCTGGGGTGGACTCCATTGTATCACATATACAATACCACCCACCAGGTCCTTGCAGACTCAATGAACTCAGCTATCCAGGGATGAAGACTATTCATCAAATTGCCAAAGTTCAGAGTTGTAAATTATCTTAAACTGGCTCCTTTTTAAATGGAACTAGAGATAAGATAAATTTCTCCTGTTGAAGAGAAAGAGGAATAATTTTTAAAAATGGGGAAAGAAGGAGGCATTGAAAGCAAGACAAAGTGGTATGAACAATGACATGAAAAAAGAAATGTGCCTGAGGAGTTTGGGGTCAGTGAATAGCCCAATATTGTAGATATGTAGGAGGTATTGGCAAGACAAAGACAGAATCCATAATTTCCAACTTTGTTGATTCATCTGAGTCAGTAAACTAGCCTAAAATGATGACATGCTATAATTAGACAAGCTCTTTCAACTGGGCTGGATTACAAACCTCACTTGGCTATTGAAGCAAAGAATGTTGTGCAAAGAGGTATCATAACATTTGGTACATTAAAAATGATATTATAACTTCATCCATGGAATTGTTTTATTTTTAATTTTATTTTAATCATTGTTCAAGTACAGTTTTCTCCCTTTTACTCCCATCCCAGCCCACCCACACAACCCTCCCCATTTCCCTCCCATTACCACCCTCCCCCTAGCTTTTGACCATGTGTCTTTAAATTTGTTCCTGTAAACCCTTCCCATTCTCCCCTGAAATTCCTTCTTCTCTCCCCTCCAGACACTGTCAGTCTGTCCCCTATTTCAATGTCTTTGGTTATATTTTGCGTGTTTCTTTGTTTTGTTGTATAGGTTTCTGTTAAAGGTGAGATCATATGGTATTTGTCTTTCACTGCCTGGCTTGTTTCGCTTAGCAAAATGCTTTCCAGCTCCATCCATGCTGTTGCAAAAGGTAGGAGCTCCTTCTTTCTTTCTGCTGCATAGAATTCCATTGTGTAAATGTACCATAGTTTTTTGATCCATTCATTTACTGATGGGCATCTAGGTTGCTTCCAGCACCTAGCTATTGTAAATTGTGCTGCTATGAACATCGGGGTGCAAAGGTTCTTTTGTATTGGTGTTTTAGCGTTCTTAGGATATAGTCCCAGCAGTGGAATTGCAGGGTCAAAAGGCAGATCCATTTTTAGTTTTCTGAGGAAGTTCCATACTGCTTTCCATAGTGGTTGTACCAGTCTGCAGTCCCACCAACAGTGCACTAGGGTCCCCTTTTCTCCACAGCCTCTCCAACACTTGTTGTTTGTTGCTTTGTTTATGATGGCCATTATGTATGGTGTGAAGTGGTATCTCATTGTGGTTTTAATTTGCATCTCTCTGATAGCTAGCAATATTGAACATTGTTTCATGTGTCTTTGGATTTTCTGTATGTTCTCCTTGGAGAAGTGTCTGTTCAAGTTCTTTACCCATTTTTTAATTGGGTTACTTGTCTTCTTAGAGTGGAGTCATGTAAGTTCTTTATATATTTTGGAGATTAAACCGTTGTCTGAGGTATCATTGGCAAATATGTTTTCCCATACAATTGGTTCTCTTTTTATTTTGATACTGTTTTCCTTAGCTGTGCAGAAGCTTTTTATTTTGATGAGGTCCCATTTGTTTATTGTTTCCTTTATGTACCTTGATCTAGGAGACATGACAGTAAAAAAGTTTCTGTGTGAAATATCTGAGATTTTCCTACCTACGTTCTCTTCTAGGACTTTAATGGTGTCACAGTTTATACTTAAGTCTTTTATCCACCTTGAATTTATTTTTGTATAAAGTGTAAGTCGGGGCTCGAGTTTCATTTTTTTTTTTTGCACGTAGCTGTCCAGTTCTCCCAACACCATTTGTTGAAGAGGCTATTTTTATTCCATTTTATGTTGCTGTCTCCTTTGTCAAATATTAATAGACCATAGAGACTTGGGTTTATTTCTGGGCTCTCTGTTCTGTTCCATTGGTCCATGTGCCTGTTTTTTATGCCAGAACCAGGCTGTTTTGATTACAGTGGCCTTGTAGTATAGTTTAGTGTCGGTTATTGTGATCCCTCCTACTTTACTCTTCTTTCTCAAAATTGCAGCAGCTATTCAGGGTCGTTTATGGCTCCATATAAATTTTTGAAGTGTTTGTTCTATGTCTGTGAAGTAAACCATTGGTACTTTAATAGGAATTGCATTGAATGTGTAAATTGCTTTGGGTAGTATGGACATTTTGATGATATTAATTCTTCCAATCCATGAACACGGTATAAGTTTCCATTTGTTTGTGTCATCCTTGATTTCTTTCATCAGTGTTAGGTAGGTTTCTGAATACAGGTCTTTTACCTCTTTGGTTAGGTTTATTCCTAGGTTTTTTTTTTTTTTTTTTTTTTGCTATTTCAAATGGGATTTTTTTCTTCATTTCTCCTTCTGCTGTTTCATTGTTGGTGTACATAAATGCCTTTGATTTCTGGATATTCACTTTGTATCCTGCTGTTTTGCCAAATTGATTTATTAGGTAAAGCAGTTTTTTGGTGGAGTCTATAGGATTTTCTATGTACACTATCATGTCCTCTGCAAACAGTAACATCTCATATATGGCCTTTATTATGTTGAGGAATGCTCCCTCTCTTCCCACTTTGCTGCGTGTTTTTATCAAGAATGGGTGCTGTACCTTATCAAATGCTTTTTCCGCATCTATTGATATGATCATGTGGTTTTTGTCTTTGCTTTTGTTTATGTGATGTGTTACATCTACTGATTTGAGAATATTGTACTATCCTTGCATCCCTGGAATGAATCCCACTTGGTCATGGTGTATGATCTTTTTCTGTACTGTTGGATGCAGTTTGCCAATATTTTGTTGAGGATTTTAGCGTCAATGTTCATCAGTGATATTGGCCTGAAGTTTCCTTTCTTTGTTGTGTCTTTATCTGGTTTTGGAATTAGGATGATGTTGGCCTCATAAAAAGAGTTTGGGAGTTTCAAAACTTTTTGGACTTTTTGGAATAGTCTGTGAAGGATAGGGGTTATTTCTTCCTTCAATGCTTTGTAAAATTCTCCTGTGAAACAATCTGGTCCAGGGATTTTGTGTGTTGGGAATTTTTTGATTACTGCTTCAATTTCTTTTTCTGTTATTGGTGTTTTCAGGCTTTCTGCTTCTTTTCCATTGAGTTTTGGAAGATTATATTTTTGTAGAAATTTGTCCGTTTCACCTAGGTTTTCAAATTTTTTGGCATACAGTTCTTCATAGTAATTACTTACAATCTTTTGTGTTTCTGAGGAATCTGTTGTAATCTCTCCTCTTTTATTTCTGATTGTGTTTATTTGGGTCTTCTCTCTTTTTTTCTTGATGAGTCTGCTTAAAGGCTTGTTGATTTTGTTTATCTTTTCAAAGAACCAGCTCCTGGATTCATTGATCCTTAGAATTGTGCTTTTAGTCTCTATGCCATTTAATTCTGCTCTGATCTTGGTTATTTCCATCCTTCTGCTTGCTCTGGGCTGCCTTTATTGTTGTTCCTCGATTTCTTGTAGAGGTAGGGTTAAGTTGTTTGTTTGGAATGTTTCTACCTTTTTTAGGTGGGCCTGTATCGCTATGAACTTCCCTATCAGGACTGCCTTGGCTGTGTCCCATAAGTTTTGGATTGTAGTGAATTCGTTTTCATTTGTTTCCAGAAACGTTTTGATTTCTTCCCTAATATCATTCTTGACCCATTCATTGTTTAATAGCATGTTATATAATCTCCATGATTTTGAGTGTTTTGGGTTTTTTTCCTTGGGGTTGGCTTCCAACTTCAGTCCCTTGTGATCTGAGAAAATGCTTGGTATGATTTCAATTTTTTTGAAATTGTTTGAGGCTTGTTTTATGTCCTATCATGTGTTCAATCTTTGAAAATGTTCCATGTAAATTTGAAAGGAGTGTGTATTTAGCTTCTTTAGGGGGAGGGTTCTGTATGTATCAGTAAAGCCCATTTCATCTAGGTTATTGTTGAACGCCACAGTATCTTTGTCGATATTTTCTTTGGAAGATCTGTCCATTTTTGAAAGTGGGGTGTTAAAATCCCCCACAATAATTCTGCTACTGTCAATATCTTTCCTGAAATCCTCTAAGATTTTCTTTATGTATTTGGGTGCTCCTTGTTGGGTGTATATATATTTACAATATTTATGTCTTCTTGGTGGATTCTTCCCTTGAGTGTTATGAAATGACCTTCTGGGTCTCTCTTTATGGTCCTTTTTTGGAAGTCTATTTTGTCAGATATGAGTATTGCTACCCCGGCTTTTTTTTTCCTGTCCATTTGCTTGGAAAATTTGTTTCCATGCCTTCACTTTCAGCCTGTGCAGGTCTTTTATCCCGATGTGGGTCTCTTGTAGGCAGCATATGTGTGGGTCATGTTTTCTTATCCAATCAGCTATTCTATGTCTTTTGATTGGAACATTTAATCCATTTACGTTTAAGGTTATTATTGATAGGTACTTATTCATTGCCTTTTATATACGTGTGTTCCTCTCACTCTCTCTTTTCCTTTCTTTCCTGAAAGCAGTCCCTTTAGCACCTGTTGAATAGCTGGTTTCGTGGAAGTGTATACTTTTAGACTTCTTTTGTCCGAGAAGCTCCTTATTTGGCCTTCTATCTTGATTGAGAGCCTTGCTGGGTAAAGTAGCCTTGGTTGCAGACCTCTGGTTCTCAATACTTGAAATATTTCTTGCCATTCTCTTCTGGCTTGGAGTATTTCCATTGAGAAGTCACCTGCTAGCCTTATTGGGGCTCTCTTGTATGTTACTTCCTGTTTCTCCCTTGTTGCCTTTAAGATTCTCTCTTTGTCTTTAAATTTTGCCATTTTAATTATGATGTGCCTTGGGGTGGGTCTCTTTGGGTTCCTCTTGATTGGTACTCTTTGTGTTTCCTGGATTTGTGTGATTTTTCTCTCATCAAATTAGGGAAGTTTTCCTTCATTACTTTTTCAAATAGATTTTCTATCCCTTTTTCTTCTTCTCCTTCTGGTATCCCTATTATACGGATATTATTATGTTTCATATTGTCTTGCATTTCTCTTAATTCCTCTTCATTCTTCTGAGCCTCTTTTTCTTTTCTTGCTCTTTCTGGGTATTTTCTTCTACTTTGTCCTCTAGTTCGCTAATCTGATCTTCTGCTTCATCGATCCTGCTTTTCATTCCTTCTACTGTGTTCTTCAGTTCAGAAATTGTATTCTTCATTTTCTCTTGGCCTTTGTTGAGAGTTTCTATTTCCTTTTTTATGCTGATGTAGTTTTCAGTGAGTTCATTGTATCTTCCCTATAGTTTCTGATAGCTCATTGTGAGCTCATTTAGCTTTCTGACGATCATTGCTTTGAAGTCTATATCTGATAGTTGAATTGCCTCTATTTCATTCAGCACTCTTTCTGAGGCTTCCTCCTTTACTTTCATTTGGGGATTGTTTCTTTGTCTTCCAATTATTTGTGAGACTCTTGTTGTTAGCCACAGTTTCTTAAATTGATCCGTTCTGGCTCCCTGGGTTTGTGGTGTGAACTTCTTTAGTAGAAAAGCAGTGATTTTCAGTGGTGCAGTTTTCTTGATCTCCCAAGCTCACTGGTCTTGGGCTGTCATTTAAGTTGGCTTTGTGTTTGCCTTTGGGTTTTGATTGTTGTTGGGTCTTTCTTTGGTGGTTCCTTCCCACCAGCTGGTTAAATGCAGGTCACTTTGTCCACCACCTCCTGTATTTTGTTGTGCTTGTGAGGGAAGATTGTGTTGAAGCTGGTTCTTCCGTGTGTGTAAGGTTTAAAGAATTCTCTCTTCCTCTTCTTCAGTTGTTTGTATTGGGTACTGTCTCTACTGTTTAGTTGTATTTCCAGATAGGCCCTGGATCAAGTTTGTGTGGTTACTACTCCCTCCTTCACCTTCTTCTGTTGTTGTCTGTTAGTGGTTCCTTTGTTGTTCGGTTTCCTCTTCCAGTGGGTATCCTGGTGTTCACCACCTCCACCTATTCTTTTTTTTTTCATCAGTTGAATGGGGAAGGCAAAATGGTTTAAGTCAGCAACAGAGAATTCTATGATATTTACAGTAGTAGCAAGTAGGGAAGAGATAGGAGATCATTTGACTATGTATAGTGTTAACCGTGATCTTGCACCCAGCTAGCTGATTTTTAGAAAGGATGGAAAGAAGATAAGACTGTTGTTGTGGAAGGAAGGATTGTGAGTTGGATCTATAAAGCAGGGAGGTTGTGGGAGGTCAGATTCTGGGGTAAGGTGAGAGTAAAGGATAGTAAATAGGCGTAGTATGTGAGAGAATAGAGTAAACCACTACAGTAATAAGTTCAGGAAACTTTGAAATGGGCTAAGATCTGGGGGGGGGGTGGTCGAAGTAACTACAATTGCATGGAACAGCAGATATTTACAATAATATTATGGCAACAATCATATGACAGAATCTGTGAGATCTAGGTAACAAGAATAGAGAGTACAGAACATGGAGTAGTGTGCTAATGGGACACAGGTGAGTTAAAGGACAGTAGATTAGCAATACAGTATGGAAAGAGATATCAGGAGATATCAAGCTGTCAGATAAAACAATATATCCAGCCTAGCAAAGCAGACTATACAAAAAGAAGCGGGATACAAAAATTCTATTAGAAAAGATGTAGGAATACTGGAAAAATAATAATAATACAAATTGCAATAACTTGCAGGTTCTCTGTAGTAGCAGAGTGAAATGTGTCTCACTGACCCAGCTGTTGTTATACCCCTTCTTTGGGTTCAACTTTGGACTTTTCACAGATCCAGGGTTTTTTTCTCACTTGTAGGTATTTAGAAAAAAAATTTAAAAAATAACAATAGAAAAGGCAGATCAAGGAAGGAAGAAGAGATAAAATTGGAGGAAAAGAAGGAGGAAGTAATAAAACAAGAAATCAGGAAAGAGAAGAAAAAGAAATCAAAGAGAATAAAAACAATAAAAATTAAAAAAAATTAAAAATCGTTAAAAAAAAATAGAATCAAGTTAAAATGTCTCTTGGTTTCAAAGTGGCCAAACTGATTTTTCTGCTCTTGCTGGCTGTGGCAGGCTGAGGAGTGATTGGTATGGCTTTTCTTCCTTGGCCAGGGAGCTATCACTGGCTCCTCAGCCTTTCACCCTGGGTGTGGGAATCAGGTCTTTCCCCAGGGTTACTGCTGTGGGCTGGGGTGAGGGGATCCTCTCCCTGCATGCGTGCCTGTGCACCCACGAGCCCACAGCTGGGTAACAGGGAGCCTGGAGCCACTGATCACTTTAGGAGAATTCACCAAACAGTGTCTGACTATTCACTCCTTCCTCTTGAGAAATTCCTCCTGTTCAAGCCTGCAGCTTCCCACAGTGGCCTGGCTTCTCCCACTGCTGCCAAACTCTCCATCGGGACCAGTGACTATGGGGGTCGCGGCCTGCTGCGCGACCCAGCCTCTCTGGTGTCCACAGCCTCCAAAGATGCTCACAGCCCCTGTGTGTTTGCTAGCACCTGGATTCCTCCCAGTGCAGCTCAGACCTTGTTTGGCTGGGGAGGGAGCAGTTACACCGGTTCTCTCCAAAGGACTCTGTGGCAAACCCAGCAGCGGGCCCTGGGCCTGGGGCTGCAGCTCCCGGACACACGCTGTTCCCGGGACCCTACCTTGTTGCCGCACTCTTCTTAGGGTCCGTTTTTTCTGTTCCACCACAATCCTTGGTCCCCTATTTTCACAAATTCTGGGTTGCTTGTTTCTCTACTCCATAGATCAGTCAGGATTTTCTCCCCTGAGCAGAGGGAAGCTGAATCTGCTCCTTTCTACTCCAGTGACATCTTAGCCCCCCACCCTCTTGGAATTGTTAATTTGTTCACAAAATTTTAAATCCAAGGCCAAGGCCTTTGACTATAGATCACAGACTGGATTTCTAAGATATACTTCTTACATAAACCACACCTATAATGTATCCTATAGGATTGCTCATTTGAGATTCTTGAAAGTGAACTACAAATTTGAAGACATTTAAGAAGCAATCTGAGTGCAGGGCCTTTTAGATTTTAATGATTTTTTCCTTTAATTATCAACAGTTGTTTCATCAAAACGTATGGAATTTTTTGTCTCTTGAATATTTTATTTTATTTTTAAATAATTTTTATTGTTCAAGTACTGTTCGTGGGAATGTAGTACTGTTAATCTCTGCCTTTATGTCCATGAAGATTTGATTTACATATTTCAGTGCACTTACATTGGGTGTATAAATGTTAACAAGGATTATATCTTCTTGTTGGATTATTCCCTTTATGATTATGTAGTATCCTTCTTTGTCTCTTACTATAGCCTTTGTTTCAAGTCCTATTTTGTCATTTATAAGTATTGCTACCCCACCTTTTTTCCTATTCATTTCCATGAAGTGCCTTTTTCTTTCCCTTTACTTTTAGTCTATGTGCATCTTTTGTTCTGATATGTGTCTCTTGCAGACAGAATATATATAGGTCTTCTTTTTCTTATCCATTCAGCTATCCTATGCTTTTGATTGGAGCACTTAAGCCATTCACATTTAAAATGATATTAATACGTACATATTTATTGTCCTTTAACTATGGCCTACTTTTCTTCTCCTCCTCCTTTTTCCTGCCTCCACTTCCTTCTTCTTCTTCTTGAAGCATGCCCTTTAACACTTCCTGTAATACCACCTTGATGGTAACAAACTCCTTTAACCTCCCCTTGTCTGTAAAGCTCTTTATTTTGCCTTCAATTTTAAATGATCGCATTTCTGAGTAAAGTAGTCTTGGTTGTACTCCCTGCTTTTCATCACTTTGAATATTTCACCTCAGTCTCCTCTGCCCTGAAATGTTTCTGTTGAGAAATCAGCTGATATTCTTATGGCAACCCCCTTGTAAGTAACTAACTGTCTTTCTTTTGTACCTTTTAAGATTCTTTCTTTTGCTTTAATTTTTGCTATTTTAGTTGTGATGATGTGTCTTGGTGTGCAACTCTTTGGGCCCAACTTGTTTGGGATTTTCTGCACTTCTTGAAATGTCTGTCTTTTTTTCTTCACCAGGTAAGGGAAATTTTTGGTCATTTTTTCAGATAGGTTCTCAGTCACTTGCTCTCTGTCTTTTCCTCCTGGTACACCTATAATGTGGATGTTGTTATGATTTATACTGTCCTAAAATTCTCTTAAACTTTCTTCATTTTTTGAAGATTGTATTTATTTATTTTTAGACAGAGGGGAAGGGAAGGAGAAAGAGAGGGAGAGAAACACCAATGTATGGTTGCCTCCTGTGTGTCCCCTACTGAGGACCTGGCCTGCAACCCAGGCATGTGCCCTGACTGGGAATCAAACCAGTGGCACTTTGGTTCACAGGTCTATGCTCAATACACTGAGCCACACCAGCCAGTGAAAACTGCCCTTATTTTATTTTAATATTATTATTTTATTTTATTGTTTTTTTATTTTATTTTATTTTTTTATTTTTTATTTTATTTTAATTTTATTTTACTTTACTTTCTCTGAATGGATATTTTCTGCTACCTCATCCTCCAAGTCACTGATTTAATCCTATGATTCATGCAATCTAATATTTATTCCTTCCAGTGTATTCTTCATTTCAGACACTGTATTCTTCATTTTTGACTGGTACATTTTATGGTTTCTATGTCCTTTTTCATGCTGTTGAGCATTCTTATAACCATTACCTTTAACTCTGTATCTGATCAATTGTTTGCCTCCATTTCACTTAGCTTTTGTGTGTGTGTGTGTGTGTGTGTGTGTGTCTGGAGATGTCTCCTATTCTTTTATTAGAGACCTGTTACTTTGTCTCCTCATTTTGGCTGCCTCTTTGTATTTGTTTTTATGTATTAGTCATACCTTCTGTGACTCCCAGTCTTCATGCTGTGGTCTTATGAAGTAGGTTTCCTGTGGGATCCAGTGGTAAAGTCTCTTTGATTACCTGAGATGGGTGTTCTGGGAATGTTCTTGTGTGGGTTATGTGGGTCCTTCTCTTGTAATTGAGTCTTGTTTCTGGCCCATTTGTTTGTGAGATCAACCTTTAGGCTGGCTGACTGTGAAGCTCAACCCTATCTATGGCATATGACCTACTGGCAGATCATGTCCCTATGAAGCAGAATTAGCCTCAATAAGGTTTGTTCCCTGCTGAAATCTCCCTTTGGATGTGTAGCCTGTGAAACTTATTGGAACATGTTCTGTTGTTATCTGAATCTGTCCAGTAAGTATGTGGGTCCTGGGCCTGTTGGGAGGGACTCCGGTTCATACCAATAAAGACATTGTTTGTCACTCACCCTGGGCAACCTGTTTGGACATACCGGTGATCCATAATTTGTAGCTGTCTCTTCTCAGCCTGGGTTCACATGAGGGGGCCCAAACTTTGCACTATGGCTGTCTTTTACCAGCAGTGGGCCTGGTGGCAGGTCTGCTAAAGTCCCAAGTCACTCTAAGATCTACCTCCACCAGTCTCTATTTGTGGGTTGCCTGTTAGGTTCAGTCATTGAAAGAACAAGAGTAAGCCCAGATGGTGGGGCTATGGCTTTCCCCCAGGCTGATGCTACATTGAAAGCAGTGTTTCGTATTATAAAGCACACAGGGACAAAAAGAAAAGGAGTGGAAACAAGGGGGGGTGGGATGGCTGAGGTGGCGGGGAGGGGTGAGGAGAAAAGGCGGAAAACTGTACTTGAACAACAATAAAATTCAAAAGTATTTAATAAAAAAAGAAAGAAAATAGTGCTCCATACAAGAAAAATGGTGCCTGTGGTATCAGAGAATGAATAGCCACATGGACCCTGGTGGCTATACCCTCAGCTCCCTCCCCAGAGCCACAGTTCCAGACTTTCCTCAGGCCTCTTTATTTAGCTTCACCCTTCCTCCACTGGAATCCAGGGTGAGTGACTATGAATGAATTTTTGTGCATTGGTCCTTAATATTGTGCCTGTGTCTTTTGTCATCTCTTTCTGGTGAACAGAACTACCACTGATTTTCACATTCAGAGGTTATATGGACACATCTTCTAAGCTCTGGTGTTTGGGATTGGGAGCTTAGTGTGGAATTTAGGCCCCAAGCTTCTCAGAGGGAACCACCTTCCCACAGGTGAAATAATCTTGCAGAAACTCAGCTACTGCCCATGCGAGTAGGCCAGCATTTTTTTGTCTCCACACTTCCTATTAGTCTTGGTGTGACTTCTCCTGTTATTTCTTGGTTATAAGGGTTTTCTTTAGCTAGTATTCAGTTGGTTATTCAGGCTGATTGTTCTATGGTTTAGTTGTAATTCCAGTTTGGTCCTGGAAGGGAGTGTAGCTTCCACTTACTCTGTCTCCATATGTATGTTATTCATCAACAGCTACATTGATTACATTTTTAACCAATTAAACTTCACTTATGTAAAAGGTTGAGACTTGTGAGTATTTTGGAATGGGGTTAATGTATTCTGAATGTGAGATGGAGGTGAATCATTAAAGACCAGAGATTGGTCTGTGGTAGAGAAAATAGTGTCCCACAAATGATGCCCATATCCCTATACCTAGAACCTTTGAATGAATTACTTTACATGGAAAATGGGACTTTTAATATGTGATTAAAAGTTAAGAATACTGAGATGGGGAGAATGTCCTGGACTATCCCAGTCTATTATAATCTCAGAGTCCTCAAAAGTGGAAGAGGGGCAGAAGTGTCAGTGTCATAGAAGGCAATTTGACAATGAAAGGAGAGGCAGAATAGAGTATGTGAGGATGGAAGCAGAAATACAAGAGAGAAAGATTTGAAGATAGTGCCATGTTGGCTTAGAAAATGTTAGAAGGGTTTATAATTCAAAGAATTCATGTGGCCTAAAGAAGCCAAAAAAAGACAAGGACCAAAACTTCCCCCCAAATTCTCCAGAAATAATACAGCCCTACTTTCACATAGATTTTAGCCCTATAATTCCCATTTGAGATTTCTGAAATCCTAAAATCTAAGAAAATTATTTTCTGTTGTTTTAAGTCTCTACATTTGTAGTGATTTGTTACATCAGAAATAGAAAATCAATTGAAATGAGTTAAACATAATAAGGCCTTGGTGATGATGAACTCCTTTATCTTTACCTTATCTGGGAAGCAATTTATCTGACCTTCCATTCTAAGTGAGAGCTTTGCTTGGCAGAGTCATCTTGGATGTAGGTACTTGCCTTTCATGAGTTTGAATAATTCTTGCCAATCTCTTCTTGCCTTCAAGGTTTCTTTTAAGAAATCAACTGATAATCTTATGGGGACTCCTTTGTAGGTAACTGTCTCCTTTTCTTTTGCTGTTTTTAAGATTCCCTCCTTATATTTAATCTTTGTTAATGTAATTATGATGTGCCTTGGTGTGTGCTTCCTTGGGTCCAACTTCTTTGGGACTCTCTGAGCTTTCTGGACTTCCTAGAAGTCTATTTCTGTTGCCAGATTTAGGGAGTTTTCCTTCATTATTTTTTTCAAATAAGTTTTCAATTGCTTGCTCTTCCTCTTCTCCTTCTGGCACCCCTATGATTCAGATGTTGGGACATTTAAAGATGTATTGGAGGCTCCTAAGCCTCTCCTCATTTTTTTGAATCTTATTTCTTCATTATGTTCTAGTTGAATGTTTCTTTTTTCCCTTTGCTCCAAATCATTGATTTTAGTCCCAGTTTCCTTCCTGTCACTGTTGGTGCCCTGTACATTTTCCTTTACTTCACTTTTCATAGCCTTCTTTTTTTCCCTCCATTGTGTGACCATATTGAACCAATTCTGTGAGCATCCTGATTACCAGTGTTTTGAACTGGTCATATGATAAGTTGGCTATCTTTTTGTCACATCATTTTATTTTTTCTGGAGCTTTGACCTGTTCTTTCATTTGGGCATTTTTTTTTTGTCTTGCAGGCCTATTATGTAGTAAGGTGTGGAGCCTTAGGTGTTCTCCAGCATGGGACAACCCAAGCTGCATTGTGGCATTGTATGTAAGGGAGGTATCTGAGAGCAAACAGTGCCTCCTCTCTACTGGTTTTCAGTCACTTCCCCTGCTATCCACAAACAAATGGAGCACTTCTGGTGCTGATTCCTGGGTGAGTGGGTTTATGTACTCTCTAGGATCCTCTGTGTCTCTCCAATGAACTCATAACCAAACACTTACTATATGAAATGTAAAAGAGACTCATCTAAGGAAAAGAAGATGATCAAAAATATGAACAGTAAAATGACACACAAAAAATCTCACAAATATTAACAACTTAACCTAAAGAAAAACAAAAACAAAACTAAGTAAACAACTAGAATAATAACAGAGTCACAGAAATGGAAATCACTTGGAGGGTTTTTAGTGGGAGGAGGATTGGGGAGAATGGGATGAATGTCATAAGGAATAAGAAGCATAAATGGTAGATACAAAATAGACATGTGGAGGTTAAGAATAGTATAGGAAATGGAGAAACCAAAAAACTTATATGTATGATCCATGGACATGAACTAAGGGGGGCAGGGAATGCTGGTGGGATGTGGGGTGCAAGGCAGAAGGGAATAAGGAGAGAAAAAATTGGACAATTGTAATAGCATAATCAATAAAATGTATTTTAAGAAAGAGATGAGTTTTATCAAATCATCCAGTTTCATTCTTTAGGAGAAAATTTCCTTATTTCACACTCATTTTTCTTTGGTTTATGCAATACTGAATGAAATTACGTAAGTACAATACTAAGCACAAATAGCATTAACATGATTGGGGCCTAAAAATACTAACCCCACTAACCATACAATTCTACTTGTGGGAGGTGAAATATCAGGTATACTCAAAAGTTACCAATCCCATCAGTGCATGTGTTATAGTCTATAGCCAATAGATTTCCCACAGTTCTTAGAGAGTATTGGTTAATCTTGCAAGTTCCCATTGGGAACAAGTAACTTGAGAGAACTCCTGTGGTATTTTATGTTAGATCAAAGGTTCTCCTTATTCCCATTTCTCTTTCTGTTTTTTTAAAACACAAAACTGCCACAAGACACAAATACCCATTGACTAGTGAAGTGACCTTTTTAAATTATATGTATGTTTTTCCATTTCCATTCAGATATTTAGAAATTATTTGTGTCACAGAATAAGAATGAGAGTTTTTGATGAATTCTGTAGCCTGGCTTCATATCACTTCTAAAATGGTGTGCCTTTTGGAGTTAACTGGAGCTGGGCATATAAAGGTATACAGAGATGCAGGTTAAAGTTCACCTGAAAATACTCACAAGTCCTAGTCTCTGGCCCTTGGGTAGAAACAGAGGTCAGCATCCTTCCATTATTCCAATAATGTGGATGTTTCCTGGAGTTTGTTCTCATGAGATGTGGTTGAAGATTTGGCATTATAACTCTTATGAACCACAACTGGGGCACATGGTTGAGAAAGTATCACTTAGTCCTAAAAACAGAAATTTGTTCCTGTCTCTTGTAAAATGAGTCTATTCTCTAAATCTCATTAAGGTACTTACCCTAGGAGTCTACTAGGTGGTCAAATAATGCCATTATGTGAGATTGAGCTCTTGTCTTACACTAGAAGGTGGTATATTTAGATAAAATATACTGCTTTATATGATGGCTTACCTCTTCCCTTGCCCTGGCTTCTCTGAGAGATCACTCAGGGTGATTTTTAACCAGAATCACTTTATCCAGAGTACACTTTCTTTAAAGGAAAAAATTAGATCAAAGGATTATTACAGACCACCGTCTGAAATTCCCATATTCTTGGCAGTTTGAATAATGTTGAATTTATATTTATGCTTTCTTATTCAAAATGTTAGTTAACAGCATATAGGGACCCAGTAATAGGACAATTTTCATTTTTTATGTTTATTACCTAAATAATGACTGTTTCTGAAATCCCACCACAAAGACTTTCATTAACAAATACCAATTAATTCTGAAATGATTTTAAATAAAGGGTGATAAGAATGACCAATTAACCTTAACAGTGTAAAAATCAACAAAGCTGCTGTGGCCCAAATTTCTGGCATCAATTATTTGCTCTCAGATAGGATTTGTATTCACCAAGCCTGTATTCAGATTCTATATATGTGTGTTGGACTAGAATGTCATTACCTCAGACATAGCTGAGGTATTGTCTCCAGTGGCACTGATTCCATAAAGACAAGGTGTCAGCATCATCCAAATGCATAACCTCACTACCTGTCACCAGATGGGGTTTTGTCATACAAATACTGCTTTCTGCTTAGTAGGCACTTGATAGATATATGTAAAGTTGAAATGAAGCTAGAAATAAAACTTAGACCACAAAAATGGTAACTCAGAAGACAGGCTGGATGGTTGTTAATAATATGTATTATGATATTACATTCAAAGTTTAAAACGGGTATTCTATTTTTACGTTTAGAAAGGAAACACAATATAGCAATATGGCAAAAGAGTGAATGGAAGTCACACTAACCTCTTCCCAGGACCAATTTGGAATTACAACTAAATTGTGGAGAAATGACCAGGAACAAACAACTCAACAATAGTGAGAGAGAAGCCATACAAAAAATTTCTGCCAGACGGAAGAATCAGCTTCAGCACAACCTGACTAGTGAGGAGTGAGGTGGAGACTTGAGAAGGCTGGCTGGGTGCCCATAGGTGGAAGTGCTGGAGGGATAGTTGAGCAGCTGGTTGGATCCCCCCAGGAAGAGTGGGTTCTAAATCCTAAACTGGGATTCCCAGCCTAGAGCACAAGACCCAAAAAGTACACAAAAAACAACCAGCCGTGAAAAGCGGCAGGGTTGCTCTCTGCCAGAGACAGATGGCTGGAGATGTAAAGAGCCCTTTAAAGGGCCAATGTACAAATTTCCACTTAAAGCCATTTAACCTGGGCTCCAGCAAAGGCAGGGGCAGAGTAGGCTGCAGATGCCAGAGAAGAGGGTAAGGAGAGAAGCTTTGGGGAGAGAAAAAAGAGAGTAGCTACAGGGATCCTGGTGCTGAGTCATCCCCCATATGGAGCAGCCATCCTGCTCAGGCAGACCACTCCACCCTAAGCAGCACTATCCTAAGGGGAAAAATAGCCCCGACCAAAGGAGTGATTCTGCCTCACCCTATGGTGCTTAAACTTGACTGTTGAGTGCAGAGTGACTTGATTAACATCTGAAGGAAACAGCCACAGACAACAGATCCCTGGTCATTTTGAATAGGCTGCCTAAGATCAGACAGGGTCAACATTTGACATAATCAGATGCAGATCCAAAAAGAAAAAAAAAAAGCAGTGGTAAATACTAGAAGCTATCAAGATGAACCCCATTGAGGGCTTCTCCATAATTTGCAATATTGTCTTTTGTGCACAGCTTTTTAACATTCATTTCTTTTCCATCAATTTTGTGCATATTCCACCTTCTTCACTGCCTTCTTTAGGCAGGATGTAAATTTTGCTTTCTCTCTTTGCATTGCTCTGACACCCAACTGTTATTAGTGCTCCTCCCTGTACCCTCTAAAAATCATTTTTTCTTTCAGAAGGTCATCTTGTAACAGGGTGCAGCCAAGAGGGTAGCCTCAAATAGGGATCTGTAATAAGATCCAGAAGAGCCTGGAGATAATTGGCTCCACACCACAGGGCCACACCTGCCCGGAATCTGGCAGCTGTAGCCAATTGTGAGAGTGTAACAGGGTGCAGCCAAGAGGGGAGCCTCAAATAGGGATCTGTAATAAGATCCAGAAGAGCCTGGAGATAATTGGCTCCACACCACAGGGCCACACCTGCCCAGAATCTGGCAGCTGTAGCCAGTTGTGAGAGGAGCCGGAAATGGGGCTTCAGAGGAAGATTGGCGCCGGGATTTAAACCAAGACACAGCAGCCATTGGAGGGGGAGAGCCATGTGCAGCCCTGCAAGAGAGAACCCCACAGCTTTGGCAGAGTGAAGACTCCCTTGGCCCTGAGAGGAGAAGGAGAAGCACGCGGACTTGACGGAGTGTAGACTCCTGCAGCCCTGAGGAGAGAACCACGCGGCCTAGCAGAGTGGGGCCCCCACAGCTTTAGAAGGGGGAACCACCACCTGGTTTTAGCAGAGATCCCTGTGACTCAGCCGAGGGTGCCAGGAACCCAGGGAGGTCTCCCAGTCGAGAGGGAGTACTAACTGAGAAGAACCAGAGGACTACCTAAGCCATGGACTTCTATTTCCTTCCCTGAGATACGGTACTCTGGACTGGGCAAAGGGGGAAGGAAGGAAGGGCTGTGTTTGTGGGTGTTTTAAGGGACTTTGGGATTTTGGTGAAGACATTAGATCACTACTTTAAGTTTGTATATAGCATTAAATAAACGTTTCCTTTCCTTTTCACAAATCTCTGGCATTATTTCCTCTGGCGGCGGACATAACGGACCCAGGGCCTTCTTTCAATAATAGTATATCATCCCAGGCCCCCCCTTGTTGTGTGTTCTGTAACAATCTCACATTGGCTTTCCTATTTTATAATAGTCTTAATCTCTTTACACCCTTATTAATATTGGTTCATTTGCTGTTGATAGTGGGATTGCAGAGGGGAGTTATTCTTATGGATGTGGGTTTGTTCCCTGAGTTTGTGGTTTTGTACTGGCAGAACCTGCACAACAACATACAAGCCGTGGTGGGCAGAGTGACCCTTAGGCAACCAGTTGGAGGAAAGACCTACCAAAGAATGACCTCAAAACAATCAAAACCCAAATACATTCAGAGAGTTAACATAAACAGCATAAATGGCATCCCAAGAGCAACAAGTTCAGGAGATCAAGGAGGCTGCACTACTGAATTTCAGGATTCCTACCATAGAAATTCACACCACAAACTCAAGCAGTGTAAACAGATATCATTAAGAAGCAGAAGCAAATAAGAAGAGTCTCACAAATAATGGGAAGACAAAGAAGAAAACCTCCAGTTGAAAGGAAAGGATGAATCTTTAGAAAGAGAGCTAAATGAAATAGAAGCAAGTCAACCATCAGATACTGAGTTCAAAACAATGGTCACAGGGAAGCTCAGTAAGATCAGTGTAAATTACCAAAAACTATAGGAAAACTACAAGAAACATACTGCAAGTTTCATCAGCATGAAAAAGATTATAAAATAATCAACAAGAGTAAAAAGGAAATGAAGAATAAGATGTCTGAACTGAAGAAACACAGTAAAGGAATCAAAATCAGGCCAGATGAAACAAAGGATCAAATCAATGAGCTGGAGGACAAGGTAGGAAAAAAAAAAAAAAAAAAAAAAACTCCTGCAAACATGAAGAAAAGGAGAAAAAAAAGACTAAAAAAAGAACAAAGAAGGGTTAAGGCAACTGCAGAATGGCATGAAACATAAGAATACCCCTATATAATAGGGATACCTGAAGGAGAAGAGGAGCAAGGGAGAGAAAATCTGATTCAAAAAGTAATGATAGAATATTTCCCTAATGTTATGAGAGAAAAAGTCACACAAGTCTGGGAAGCACAGAAGGTCCCAATTAAGATGAACCCAAACAGGCCTACTCCAAGACACATCATAATTAAAATATCAAAATTCCAAGACAAACAGAGAATCTTAAAGGCAACAGGGGAATAACAAGAAGTAACATACAAGGGATGCCTGATATGGCTAGCAGCTGACTTCACAACAGGAACACTACAAGACAGAAGGGAATGGCAAGAAGTATTTCAAGTAAGGAAAAGCAAAAGCCTACAAAGAAGAGTACAGTCCAGTAAGGCTGTCAAATAAAATGAAACATGAAATAAGGACTTTCTCTGACAAAAGATGGCTAAAAGTATACACCTCCACCAAACCAGCATTATGAGACATGTTTAAAGGGACTGCTTTAAGAAGAAGAATAAAAAGAGAGACAGAGAGAGGAATGCATGTACAAAGGGGGTAAAATGGCAATGAATAAGTACCTATGAATAATGACCTTAAATGTAAATGGATTAGTGCACCAATCAAAACATAGGGTAGCTGAATAGATAAGAAAACAGGGCCCACACATGAGCTGTCTAGAAGACACCCACCTCAGAACAAGGGACATACATAGTATAAAATTGAAGGGCTGGAAAAAATATTCTAAGCAAATGGACATAAAAAAAAAGCTAGGGTAGCAATACTTATATTAGACAAATCAGACTTCAAAACAAAGGCTATGAGAAGAGACTCAGAAGGACACATCATAATGCTGAAGGAAAGAACCCATAAAGAAGACATAAATCTTGTAAACATATATGCACCTAACATAGGAGCACACAATATATAAGGAACATCTTAGAGGACTTCAAGAAAGATATAGACATTAACAGAATTATAATACTGGAATTTAAAACCCCACTGTCAACAAAGGATAGATCCTCAAAAAAAATATCAACAAGAATATTGTGGAACTGAATGATGCATTCGATCAAATGAACTTTAGTAATATGTACATAGAACCTTTCATCCAAAAGAGACAAAATGCAAAACACACTTTATTTTCAAATGCACATGGAACATTTCAAAGATAGACCACATGATGGGACACAAAACAAGCCTAAAAATTTCAATAAAACTAAAATAGACCAAAAGGGCCTAAAAATAGAAACCAACCTCAAGGAAAAAAACTTAAAAACATTCAAACTCATGTAGACTGAATAGCATGCTATTAAACAATGAATGCGTTAATAATGAGATCAAGGAAGAAATAAAAATATTTCTGGAAAGAAATGAAAATGAACATATAACAGTGCAAAACCTGTGGGACACAGCGAAGGTAGTCATTAGAGGAAAGTTTATAGTCATACAGGCCTACCTTAAAAAGAGAAACATTTCAAATAAACAACCTTACTGGGCTTCTACAAGAACTGAAGGAACAACAAGCAAAGCCCAGAGCTAATATTAAAAAGGAAATAATGAAGATCAGAGCAGAATTAAATGGCAAGGAAACTAAGAGAACAATTCAAAGGAATAATAAATTCAGGAGCTGGTTGTTTGAAAAGATGAACAAAATCAATAAGCTGTTCACCAGACTTATCAAGGAAAGAAGAGAGAGGATCCAAAAAATAAAATAAGAAATGAGCTCTGGCTAGTGTAGCTCAATGGATTGATTGCAGGCTGTGAAACAAATGATTGTTGGGTTGATTCTTAGTCAGGACATGCCTGCATCGCAGACCATGTCCCAAGTTGGGCCCCATGAGAGGCAAACACACATTGATGTTTTTATCTCTCTTTCTCCATCCCTTCTTCTCTTGCTAAAAATAAATAGATAAAACCTTTAAAAATATCAGAAATGAAAGAGGAGAAATTACAAGTGATACCACAGAAATATGAAGAAATGTAACAAATTACTACCAATAACAATATACAAAGAAATTTGAAAACCTGGGAAAAATAGGTAAATTTCTAGAAGCATATAAACTTCCAAAATTGAATCAAGCAGAACCAGAAAGGCTGAACAAACTCATAATAGCTTGAGAAATTGAAGCAGTAATCAAAAAATTTCAGGCACACAAAAGACTTGGACCAGATAATTTCACAGGATATTTTCACAAAACACTTAAGGGAGAGCTAACCCCCTCAAACTACTACAGAAGATCCAGGAAGAAGGAAGACTCCCAAACTCTTTTTATGAAGCCAGAATCATCATAAATCCAAAACCAAATAAAGACAAAACAAAGAAACAAAACTATAAGCCAATATCGCTGATAAATACAGAAGCTAAAATCCTCAACAAAATATTGGTAAACCCCATCCAGCAATACAATAAAAAGGACATACACTATGATAAAGTGGCATTCATTCTGGATATGTAAGGATAGTACAGTATTCATAAATCAATAAATGTAATACATCACATAATCAAAATGAAAGACAAAAATGAATAATCATATCAATAGATGCAGAAAACACATTTGTTATTGGTTTCCCACTAAGACCAGGAACAAGACAAGTATGTTCTCTATCACCCCTTATGTTCAACATATTATTGGAAGTCCTAGCCACAGTGATAAGACAAGAAAAATAAATAAAAGGCATTCAGATTGGAAAGAAGTAAAACTGCCCTTGTTTGCACATGACATGATAGTAGAGATAGAAAACCCTACAGACTCCACCAAAAAACTGCTCAAAGTAATAAGTGAATCTGGCAAGGCAGCAAGATACAAAGTCAACTATTCCAAATCAAAGGCATTTTTGTACACCAACACTGAAATATCAGAGACAAAAATCAGGAGAAAAAATCCCATTTGCTATTACAATAACAAAAAATGAAGTATCTAGGAATAAACCTAATCAAAGATGTGAGAGACCTGTACTCCAAAAACTGCAGAACATTGAAGAAATAAATTAAGGAAGACACAAATATTTGGAAGCATATACCGTGTTCATGGATTGGAAGAATTAACATCATCAAAAGGTCCATACTACCCAAAGCAATTTATAGATTCAATGCAATTGCCATTAAAATACCAATGACATATTTTACAGATATAGAACAAAACTCTCAGAAATTTATATAGAACCCTAAATGACTGGGAATAGCTGCTGCAATTTTGAGAAAAGAGAACACAATTAGAGGGATCACAATATCTGATATCAAACTATACTATAAGACCATGGTGCCCTGATTGGTGTGGCTCAGTGGGTGGAGTGCCAGGCTGCAAACCAAAGGGCCACCAGTTCAACTCCCAGTCAGGGCACATGCCTGGGTTGTGGGCCAAGTCCCCAGTAGGAGGTGAGTGAGAGGAAACTACACATTGTTGTTTCTCTCCTTCTCTTTCACCCTCCCTTCCCATCTCTTAAAATAAATTTTAAAAATATTTAATAATAATAATAATTAAAACATTAAAAAAGCATGGCAATCAAAATGCTTGCTTGTGGCATAAGAACATACACATAGATCAATGGAATAGAATAGAGAGCCCAGAAATAAACCCAAGTCTCTATGGTCAATTAATTTTGACAAAGGGAGCAGAAGCATAAAATGGAATAAAAAATAGTCTTTTCAACAAATAGTGTTGGAAGATCTGGACAGCTATATGGAAAAAATTGAAACTTGACAACTAACATATACCATACACTGAAATAAACTCAAGATGGATAAAATACTTAAATACATCATAAAACCATAAAACTTCCAGAAGAGAACATAGACACAAAAATCTCAGATATTCCACTCAGCAATATTTTTACCAATATATTCCCTAGAGTCAGGGATATAAAGGAAAAATTAAAAAATATGATCTCATCAAAATAAAAGTTTCCAGATGACTAAAGAAAATATCACAGAATTAAAAAGGAAATCAGACATATGGGAAAATATATTTACCATGATACATCAGACAAGGGTTTGATCTCCAAAATATATAAAGAACTCACATGACTCTACACCAGGAAGACAACCCAATTATAAGATGGTAAAAGGACCCAAAGAGACACTTCTCCATGGAAGACATACAGAGGCCCATAGCCATATGAAATAATGCTCAGCATCACTAGCCATTAGAGAGATGCAAATTGAAACCACAATGGGATACCACTCCACACTGGTTAGAATGATCATGATAAACAAATCAATAAATATTAAGTTCTGGTGAGGTTCTGGGGAAAAGGATACCCTAGTAGATTGTTGGTGGGAATACAGACTGGTGCAACCAGTGTTCAAAAGAGTATGGAATTTCCTCAAAAAACTAAAAATTGAACTGCCTTTGTACCCAGCAATTCCACAGATGGGCTTATACCCTAACAATTCTGAAACATTAATTCAAAAGAACCTAGGCACCCCTATGTTCATGGCAGCACAATTTACAATAGCCAAGTGCTAGAAGCAACCTAAGTATCCACCAGTAAATGAATGGATCAGTAAACTGTGATACATTTACACAATGGAATCCTATACAACAGAAAGTAGAAATGAGCTCCTACCCTTCACGACAGCATGGGTGGAACTGGAGGGCCTCATGCTAAGCCAAATAATCCAGGTGGTGAAAGACAAATACTATATGATCTCACCTATAAATGAAACCTAATCAAAAAAACAAACAAACAAGCAAGTAAAATGTAACCAGAGGTATGGAAATAAAGAACAAACTGACAGTAACCAGAGGCGATGGGGGAGGGTGATAATGAAGCAAAGAAGGGGATAGGTCATCATGGAATAACTATAAAGGACATATGGACAGAATCAAAGGTCAGTAGGACTGAGATTGGTTGGTGGGAGTGTTTGGGGTGGGGAAATGTGTCGGGGGAAAATGGAGACACCTGTGCTTTAACAAAAATAAATAAAATAATTTAAAAATTTACTGGAATTCATATAATATTGAATCAAATTTTCCAAACCCTTATTAGAAATGGTTAATTATATAATTTTCCTAAACCCATTTGTTATAATTACATGATAGTTGAAGTACAAATATAAAAGGTTTATGTGCCCGTATGATTCTGGATTTACAGCAGTGTAATATTCAAAGACTCCCAGGTGGTTTAGCCCTTAAAAGCCAATATTTTCTTTTAAGTTTGAAAACTTTACTCAAGCATTTTCCTCAAGAGTAGCTTTGAAACTTTATGAATTTCGTTCCCTTCACTCTATTCCCTACTAGGAAAAGTTGATGGACAATAGATTGCATGCAATGGTCCCTTTAAGTGTAAAAAGAGTTGTGCCCTAGAACACACACCCTTGAGTTAACAATCTACTCCGTATAGAGCCTTCCTTAAAAGACATCATCAATAGCCCACATCTATGCAATTGCAGTTTTCTGGCTCTAGGTATTTCATCCTTAATAACACTCTGCTTTTTACTTTTATTTTGAAGGGGTGGCAAGAGGAGAGGAACTTGAAGTAGAGATAAGTTTATCCATTCTTTTTTTATTGTTGTTAAAGTGCTGTTGCCTCCATTTTCCCCCCAACGACTCCCCACTGGCCCATCCATTCCCTTCTTCAGCCCTCAATCCCACTCCCCTTTGGTTTCGTCCATGCATCCTTTATATATGCTTCTTGATGACACTTCCTCTTTTCACCACCATTACCACCCCCCTCCACTTTGGTTACTGTCAGATTTTTCTTTATTTCAATGACTGTGGTTATGATTGCTTATTTGATTTGCTGATTAGGTTCCATTTATAAGGGAGATCATATGGTATTTGACTTTCACTGTCTGGATTATTTCACTTTGAATAATGTTCTTTAAATCCATCCACACTGTTGTGAAAGGTAGGAGCTCCTTCTTCTTTCTACTATGCCATTGCATAAATGTACCACATTTTTTAATCTACTCATTTGCTGATGATCACTTCACTGTTTCTAGTACTTGGCTATTGTAAATAACATTGCTATGAACATTGGGGTGCACAGGTTCTTTTGAATTGGTTTTTCAGGATTCTTAGGGTATAACACCAGCAGTGGAATTGCTGGGTCAAAAGGCAGTTCCATTTTTATTTTTTTTAGGAAATTCTATACTGTGTTCCACAGTGGCTGCACAATTCTGCATTCCCACCAACAGTGTACTAGGGTTGCCTTTTCTTCAGACCCTCACCAGTACCTGTTTGTTCATTTCATCCTGATGGCCATTCTGTCTAGTGTGAAGTGGTATTTCATTATGGTTTTAATTTGTGTCTCTCTGATGGCTAGTAATGTTGAGTATCCATTCATATATCTCTGAGCCCCCTGTATATCATAGGAGAAATGTCTGTCCAGGGCCTTTGCCAATTTTTTAAATAGGATTGTTTGTCTTCCTGGAGTGGAGTGGTGTGAGTTCTTCATATATTTGTAGATCAAACCCTTGTCTGAGGCATCATTTGCAAATGTATTTTGTCATACAGTTGGATTCCCTTTCCATTTTGCTGATGTTTTCTTTAGCCATGCAGAAGCTTTTTATTTTGATGAGATCCCATTTGTTTATTCTTTCCTTTAAAGCAACATCCTTATTCATGGGTATCTTATTTTTCTTGTTGCTATAGCAAGTGAATTTTTTTCCTGGTTTCTGTTTTTGATATTTCATTGTTGGTGCACAAAAATGCCTTTGATTTCTGAATATTGACTTTTATTCTGATGTTTTGTTAAATTCACTTATTAGGTCGAGTAGTTTTTTGGTGGAGACTATAGGGTTTTCTATGTATATAATCATATCACCTGCAAACAATGACAGTTTTGCTATCCTTCCCAATTTTCATGCCTTTTATTTATTGTTCTAGTCTCATTGCTGTGGCTAGGAGTTCCAATACTATGTTGAACAGAAGTGGTGAAAAGAGGACATCCTTGTCTTGTTCTTGATCTTAGTGGGAAAGATTTTAGATTTTGCCTATTGAGTATGATATTGGCTGTAGGTCTCTCATATATAGCTTTTATTGTGTTCAGGGATGCTCCCTCTATTCCCACTTTTCTGAGTGTTTTTATTGTAAGTGGGTACTGTACCTTAACAAATGCTTTCCCACATGTATTGATAAGACCATGTGATTTTTGTCTTTCTTTTTGTTTATGTGATGTAGTATGTTTATTTATTTGTGAATATTGTACCATCCTTGCATCCCTATGAAGAATCCTACTTGATCGTGGTGTATGATCTTTTAATGTACTGCTGGGTGTGGTTTGCCAATATTTTGTTGAGGATGTTAGCTTCTATGTTCATCAGCGATATTGGCCTGAAGTTTTCTTTCTTTGTTGTGTCTTTATCTGGTTTTGGGATTAGGATGATGTTGGCCTCATGAAAAGAGTTTGGGAGTCTTCCACCTTTCTGGATTTTTTTGAATAGTCTGTGAAGGACAGGGGTTAGCTCTTCCTTAAATGTCTTGTAAAATTCTCCTGTGAGACCATCTGGTTCAGGGCTTTTGTGTGTTGGGAGTTATTTGCTTATTGCTTCAATTCAGTCATTTGTTACTGTCTGTTTAGGCTTTCTGCTTCTTCTTCATTCAGTTTTTGAAGTTCATATGTTTCTACAATTTTTTCGACTCCATGTAGGTTGTCAGATTTCTTGGCATTTATTTCTGTAGTAATGTTTTACAATCCTTTGAATTTCTTTGGTATCAGTTGTAATCTCTCCTATGTAATTTCTGATTTTGTTTATGTGGTTCCCTCATGTTCTCTCTCTCTCTCTCTCTCTCTCTCTCTCTCTCTCTCTCTCTCTCTTTCTCTCTCTCTCTCTCCCCCCTCCCTCCCTCCCACCCTCTCTCTCTCTCTTTTGATGAATTTGCTTAAAGGCTTGTCAATTTTGTTTTTCTTTTCAAAGAAACAGCTTCTGGATTTTTTGATCTTTTGAATTGTTGTTTTAGTCTCTATGTCATTTAATTCTGCTCTGATCTTAGTTCTTTCCTTCCTTCTACTTGCTCTGGGTTGCCTTTGTTGTTGTTCCTCCAGCTCTTACAGATGCAGGGTTAGGTGTTTTATCTGAAATAATTCTTTTTTTTTTTTTTTTAGGTAGACCTGTATCACTATGAACTTTCCTTTCAGGAATGCCTTTGCTGTGTCCCATAAGTTTTGGACAGTCGTGAGTTAACTTTCCTTGTTTCCAGAACCTTTTTGATTCCTTCCCTGATCTCATTCTTGACCCATTCATTTTTTAATAGGATGCTATTCAACCTCCATGAGTTTGAATGTTTTGGAGTTTTTTCCTTGAGATTGGTTTCTAATTTCAGTCCCTTGTTATCAAAGAAAATGTGTGATATGATTTCAATTTTTCTTGAATTTGTTGAAGGTTTTTTTTGTGTGTGTGTGTGTGTGTGTGTCCTGTCATGTGGTCTAATCAGTTAAGTCCATTTGATCTAGGGCATTGTTCAATGCTGCAATGTCCTTGCTGATATTTTGTTTGAAAGACCTTTCTATTTTTGACAGTGAGGTGTTAAAATCACCTAGTATAAGTGTGTTTCTGTGTATACCTTTCTTGAAGTCCTCCAAAATTTTCCTTATATATTTGGGTACTCCTGTGTTGAGTGCATATATGGTTACAGTATTTATGTTTTATTGATGGATTTTCTATTGAGTATTATAAAATGTCCTTCTGTGTCTCTTTTTATGGCCTTGGTTTGAAGTCTACTTTGTGTGATATAAGTAATGCTACCCTGGCGTTTTTTTTCCTGTCCATTTACTTGGAATATTTTTTCCAACCCTTCGCTTTCAGTCTGTGTACGTGCTTTGTTTTGAGGTGGGTCTCTTAAAGGTAAGATATGTGCTAGTCATGTTTTCTTATGCATTCAGCAACTGTATGTTTTTGATAGGAGCATTTAACCCATTTATTGTTTAGGTTATTGTTCTTCAACTTTTAATTTTTTTATTTCAAAATAATAATAGATTCACAGGAAATTCTAAGTGTAGGAGAGAGGCCACAGTTTTCCTTCACTCATTTCCCATAGTGACTGCATCCTACATAGCTATAGTATGATAGAAAACCAGGAAATTGACACTAGTATAACCCACTGACATTATTCAGGTTTTACTGGTTTTACATGTGTGTATTCATGTGCATTTAAAATTATATGCCATGCTATCACATTTATGGATTCATGTACTTTTTCTTCCTTGTTTTTTTCACGTTTACTGTTAGGTACTTATTCATTGCCATTTTACTTCCTTTGTATCTGTGTTCCTCTCTCTCTCTCTCTCACTGTTTTTCTTCCTTGTCCTAAATCAGTCCCTTCATCATGTCTGGCAGGGTTGCTTTGGTGGAGGTATATTCTTTGAGCCTCCTTTTGTCTGGGAAATTCCTTATTTCACCTTCCATTTTAATTGAGTTCCTTGCTGGATAGAGTAGTCCTGGTTGCATGCTTTGTTTTTTATTACTAGGTACATTTCCTGCCATTCCCTTTTGGCATGTAGTGTTCCCATTTAGAAGTCAGATGCTAGCCTTATTGGGCTCCTTGGTATGCTTTTTCCTCTTTCTCTTGTTTCCTTTAAGATTCTCTCTTTACCTTGGAATTTTGCCATTTTAATTATAGTGTGTACTGGAGTGGACCTCTTTGGGTTCATCTTGATTAGGATCCTCTGTGCTTCCTGTATTTTGTGTGATTTTTTTCTCTCATAACATTAGGGCAATATTCTATCATTACTTTTTCAAACAGGTTTTCCATCCCTTGCTCCTCTTCTTCTCCTTCTGGTATCCCTATTATATGGATATTATTACATTTCATGTTGTTCTGCAGTTCCCTTTAACACCTCTTCATTCTTTGAGTCTTTTTTTCCTTTTTTTGCTCTTCATTGGAGCTTCTTTCTACTTTGTCCTCCAGCTTGCTATTTTGATCCTCTGCTTCATCTAGCCTGCATTTAATCCCTTCTACTGTGTTCTTAAATTTAGACATTGTATTCTTCATTTCCTCTTGACTCTTGTTGATAGTTTTCGTGTCCTTTTTCATATTGGTATAGTTTGCAGTAAGTTCTTCATCATTTTCCTGTAGTTTTCAGTAATTCTCTCTGAGCTCATTGAGCTCCCTTATAACCACTGCTTTGAACTCAATATCTGATAGTTGACTTGCCTCTATTTCATTTAGCACTCTGTCTGAGTATTCCTCCTTTCCTTATGTTTAGGGTTTATTTCTTTGTGTTCCCATTGTTTGTGAGAATCTTCTTGTTAGGCTCTGCTTCTTAAATTGATCTGTTCTGACTCTCTGAGTTTGTGGTGTGAACATCTATGGTAGGGGATCTGTGAGATTTAGTGGTGCAATCTCCTTGGTGTCCTGAACTTGATGCTCTTGGGATGTTATTTATGTTGGCTCTCTGATTATTCAGTTTTGATTATTGTTGGGTCATTCTTTGGTGGGTCATTCTTTGGTGGGTCCTTCACTCTGGCTCTTTGACTGAGGGTCAGTCTGCCCACCACATCTTGTATGTTGTTGTGCAGGTGCTGCCAGAATAAAACTCCAAAGCTCAGGGAACAAACGGACATATGCAAAATATATCCCTCCCCCCAACCCACAATCTCAGTATCAACAGCAAATGAACCAGTATTAATGAGGGTGTAAAGATATTAAGACTATTATAAGAAAGGAGATAAATAAAATATAGCATAAATTATAGTGATTTAATATACACAGTATTGCTAGTCAAGAAATGAATGTTAAAAAGCTATGCAGGAAAGAAAATATTGTTAATCATGGAGAAGACCACAGCAGATTTTGTCTTGGTAGCCACTAATATTTACCACTGTTTTTTCTTCTTGGGCCCACCTCTAGTGATGCCAGATGTTGACCCTGTCTGACTTTAGGCCACTTCCTCTGAGACTGCCAGGGATCTCTGTCTATGGTTGTCTCCTTCAGTTCTTAAGCTAATCACTCTGCACTCAGCAGTGTGCTTAAGTCCCATAGAGCCAAGCAGAATTTTTCCTGGGGTTGGGGCTATCGTTTCTCCTCAGGCTGTTGGTTCTCAGAGGAGAGTGGTTTGCCTGAGCAGAATGGCTGCTTCAGTAAGTGGTGGCAACTGAGCACCAGGATGCCAGTGGCTGTTCTCTCAGTTCTCTCCCCCAAGCCTCTGTCCCCAGTCTCTCCTCAAGAATCTCTAGTCCACTCTGCTCCCTCCTTTGCTAGGGATCTACTCTCTGGCTGTCTCCTTGAGTTGTCAGTCTAGTCACTCAACACTCAACAGTCTTAAGCCCAACAGATCTGAGGCAGAGTCTCTCTCTGGGGCAGTGTCATTGTGTCCCCTCAAGCTGCTGCCACTTGAAGGGGAGTAGTCTGCTTGAACATGATGGTTACTGCTATATGGGGCATTACTCAGCGCTAGGATCCCAGCAGCTACTCTCTCAGCACTCTCCCTAAAGTTTCAGTCCCCAGCCTCTCCTCCGGCATCTTCAGCCCACTCTGATCCCGTGTTTGCCAGAACCCTAAGTAAGTGACAGCAAATGAAAATATGTGTTGGCCCTTTAAATGGCTCTTTCATCTCAGTTGTCCATCTCTAGCAGAGAGCAACTCTGTTGCTTTTCATCACTGATTGTTATCTGTGTACTTTTTGGACTCTGTTGTTCTAGGATGGGGATCTCTGCTTAGGGTTTAGACCCAATTCTTCTCAGGAGATCCAACCCACCACTTAATTATCCCTCTGACACTGCCACTTGTGAGACCCCAACCAGGTCTCTCTAGTCTCCCCGACATTCCTTATCAAATAGGTTGCGCTGAAGGTGGTTTTCTGTCTGTCTGAGGTTATAAGGCTTTTCTCTCATTATTGTTTAGTTGTTTGTTCTGGGTAATTCCTCCACAATTTAGCTGTAATTCCAGATTGGTCCAGGGAGGAGGTTAGTGTGGCTTCCATTCACTCCTTCATCATCTTGCTTTTTGTCAGTTTGTTCTTCATTTCTGTGTCTCTGGTTCTATTTTGCTTGGTTGTTTATTTTGATGATTATGTTCCACTTATAGGTGAGATCATATGGTATTTGTTTTTCACTGCCTGACTTATTTTATGTTAATTGAAGTTTATTTATTCTTAATAGAACTCTGCTTTTTTACTTTTATTTTGGATGGGTGGCATGAGGAGACCAACTTTAAGTCTATGTAAGTTTATACCATATAACTTACAGCAAGATGAGGCCAGAGACAGTTATGCCATTGAAACAATGGATTTGTTCTTGGCAATCCCATGACTTCTTCTCATTTGGAAAGTACAACCAATGGGCTTTGGTCCTTACATGAATACAGAAGAAATAATTATGTCAATATACAGCATATGATCACATTTCCTCAAGTGGCTTGCTCCAGGAAGCCTCAAAGAAATATTGAGTTGAGTCAATTGAAGAAGATATAAAAAAAAGTTTATATACTTATATATAGCCACTGCAGAGAGGAGTAGTGGAAGAACTAAAAATAGTAATGAAAAGTCATAAGCTAAACATCTACTAAATGTACCACCATCAATGTAAAGACCACTTTCCATGAGATGCAAATGATATGCATAATTGCGTAGATGCATGTGTCCATGTAGTGTCCCAGATCCCTTCCCCTATTCTAGAAAGAAGCACTCATTCCTTCAATACTGGAAAAGTTGGCTGCTGACTGTTAAAACTGAGTCATCTTTTAAATAATTGCCTAAGAGTGCCCCTCAAACAAAGTTGCATCTACTTCCTGGGGACAACCCATATCCCATATCTGGTTGATGTAGAGGTTTAAAGGCCTGGCACCTGGATTCTAAAGGGTTATATCAGATTCTTTAGTCCTTTACAATTGTTTTCCCTAAAAGTTCTCCTCAAAAGCTTCCAACATAAAAATCCCCATTGTAGAATTAATTTCCTAAATTGCATCACTATACAGTAATAGCATGCTGTGTCTCTCCATACATATGTAACAAAATTAACAGAGGGAATTTCAGGGGAAAGGGGGAAGGGTTTGCAGGAACAAGTATAAAGGACACATGGACAAAAGCAAGGGGGGGATGAAAAGGGGAGGGAAGTGGGGAGGTCTGGGGGTTGGGCTGGGATGGGAGTAAAAGGCAGGAAACTGTACTTGAACAACAATTAAAATTAAAAAAGGAAAAAAGAGAAATTAAACAGAACATGTAGTTATATCTTAAATGTCTGATGTTTATATATAATATGTATGACTTTAAAATAAATGTGGCATTACCCTGCCAGAAATTAATAGTACATAATTCTTTTTTATGACACAAATAAAATAAACACTAGATACAGTTTATTTGTGACTTCTTTTTACCCCAGAATTATTTTTACTTTGTTTATTTTTTCAATTATAGTTGATATATAATATAATGTTAGTTTTAGGTTTACAACCCAGCAATTAGGTATTTGTATAATTTATGAGGTGATCCCCCAATATTTCCAGTACCCACCTGGAACCATATATAATTATCACAATATTATTGACTATATTCTCTATGCTATATTTCACATCCCCATGACTATTCTATAACTGCCAACTTATACTTCTTAATTCCTTCAATTTTTTCACTATTCCCTCCACCCCCTTTCACTGGGCAACTGTTAAAATGTTCTTTGTATCTATGAGTCTGTTTCTTTTCTACTTGTTTATTTATTTCATTATAAATGAAATCATGGCATTTGTCTCCCTCTGCTTAAATTATTTACTCAGTACAATAACCTCTAAGTCTATCTATGTTGTTGTAGATGGCAAGATTTCATTCCTTTTTACAACTGAGTCATATTTCATTGTATTTATGTACCACTTCTTCTTTACTCATTCAACTACTGATGGACACTTAGATTGCTTCTATATCTTGGCTATTGTAATGATGCTTCAATGAACATGTAGATGTATATGTCTTTTTGATTTATTGATTTTGGTTTCTTTGAATAAATACCCAGAAGTGGAATTGCTGGGTCCTTCTTTGTCTCTTGCTATATAGTCTTTGTTTTAAAGTCTCTTGTGTCTGATATAAGTATAGCTACCCCAAGAGTTTTTTGTTTGTTTCTACTTTCATGACACATCATCTTCATCTCTGTACTTCCAGTCTCTGTGTCTCTTGTGATCAAAAGTGAGTCTCTTGTAAATAGCATATGTAAGTGTCTTCTTTTGTTATACATCAGCCTCTATATGTCTTTTGATTGGAACATTTAATCCACTTGCATTTAAAGTAATGTTGATAGCCCTAGCTGTGTATCTCAGTGGATTGAGGGTGGGCTGTGAACCAAAGGGTCACCAGGTCAATTCCCAGTCAAAGCACATGCCTGAGTTACAAGCCAGGTTCCAAGTGGGGGCCCTGTGAGAGGCAACCACACACTGATGTTTCTCTCCCTCTCTTTGTCCATCCCTTTCCCTCTCTCTAAATATAAGTAAATATTTAAAAATAATGTTGATAGATATGTATTTATTGCCAATTTATTATTTATATTTTTATCTTTCCTTGCCTTCCCCTTAAAAAAGGCACTTTAAGACTTCTTGTAATACTGGTTTGGTGATGATGAACACCTTTAGCCTTTTTTTTTTTTTTTTTGGTCTGGAAAACTTTTTATTTGCCCTTTGCTTCTAAATGAAAGATTGGCTGGGTAGAGTCATTTTTGGATCTAGGTCCTTGTTTTTCATCACTTTGAATATTTCTTGCCAATACATTCTGACCTGAAAAGTTTCTGTTGAGAAATCGGCTGACAGTCTTCTGGGAGACCCCTTTCAGTTAACTAACTTCTTTTCTCTTGCTCTTTTTACGATTCTCTTTGTCTTTAACCTTTAACATTTTGATTATGATGTGTCTTGGTGGGCCACTTTAGATTCCTCTTGTTTTGGACTCTCTTTCTTCACTTGAATGCCTAGTTCCTTCATTAAGTTAGGGAAGTCTTCTGTCATTTTTATTATTTTTTGCATACTTTTCAATTCTTTGCTATCTCTTCCCCTTCTGACACCATCCTGATGCAAATGTTGGCAAACTTGTTGTTATCCCAGAGGTTCTTTATACTATCTTTAATTATCTATCTATCTATCTATCTATCTATCTAATTTATTTTTGCTAATCTAATTGGGTGATTTTTTTCTTCCTTATCATCCAAATGTCTGATTTGATCTTCTTTTCTACTCTATGGCTGATTCCTTGTAGTGTATTCTTCATTTCAGTTTGTGTATTCCTCATTTCTGAATGATTCTTTCTAATGTTTCCACCTCTTTTTTCTTGCCCTTTACCCCTTTATAATCATAATATTACAACATTTTTATTGTATTTTTCCATTACATTTATCCCTCCCATACCTTTTTGCACCTCTATCCACCCTCTTCTCCCTACAATCACCACACTGTTATCCATGTTCATGAGTTCTTCCTCATTTTTCACTTTTGCTCAATCCCTCCACTCATACCCTCTGCTCACCCAGAGTGGTCAGCCTGCTCTCTATCTTTGAGTCTGTCTCTACTTTGCTTTTTAGTTCAGTTTGTTCATTAGATTCCACATATGAGTGAAATCATATGGCACTTGTCTTTCTCTGACTGACTTATTTCACTTAGCATAATGTTCTCCAGGTCAATCCATGCTGTAGAAAAGGGTAAAATTTTCTTGTTTTCATGGCCAAGTAGTACTCCATTGTGTAAATGTATACCTTTAAATAAAATGTTAATTTCTTTAAAATATTTATTTATTTTTAGAGAGAGGGGCAGGGAGGAATAAAGAGAGGGAGAGAAACATCAATGTGTGATTGCTTCTTGTGTGCTCCCCACCGGGGACCTGGCCAGCAACCCAGGCATGTGCCCAGACTGGGAATTGAACCAGTGACCCTTAGCTTCACAGGCTTGCATTCAATCCACTGAGCCACAACAGCCAGGACTGATTTCTAACCATGTTATTATTTTACACATGATAAAGCTTCATAGTACCATACCACAGGAGCAAAATGACAACAAACACAGTAGGAACAAATAAAGGAGCAGTATGTCACAATGAATAAAGAACCAAAGGGATATTCTATAGGAGAAATTAAGTCAACCAGTGAAAGAAAAGTATAAAAAATACTGCATGATGTCACTTATACATGGAACCTGATGAACATAATAAACTAATGAACTAAGATAGTAACAGAAGCTTAGATACATAGAACAGACTGAGAGCTTTCAGAAAGGAAGGGAGAATGGGGTAAAAGATGGTGAAGGGATTAATCAAAGAACATTTATGCACTACCCAAGGACATGGAAAACAATGTGTGGATTTCCTTGGTGTAGGGAGAGAGTGGGGCTAGGTGAAGGAAAGGAAGGGGAGAAAAGTGGTCAATAACAGATAGACAATAGATAGATAGAGAAGATAGATAGATAGATAGATAGATAGATAGATAGATGAGGACATTTAATTTGGAAAATATCTGCAATCCAATGTTTGATACCAAGCCTAGAATATAAGTACTGAATTTTCTTTTAAATGAATAGATATATGATTAAAGAATTGACATTTTTATACTACACATGCAAAACAATTTTTAAGAAATAAACCTATGAAGGTTTTCTGATTATACTTTCTACATAAAATTCTGATATTTTGATCATGTTATTTTATGTATGTTAAACTTTAGGGGTACCATATTGCAGGAGAGAAGCTGTAGTGAATATAGTAGGAACAAATAAAGGAATCCCCCTTTGGTTTTTTATTCAGTGTGAATTATGCGTCCTTTATTTGTTTCTATTATATTCATTGTAGTTTTTCTCCACCTCCATTTTTATATTTCCCATCTCTTTGTTGAAATTATTACTAAGTTCATCTACTCTTCCCCTAAGTTCATTGAGCATCCTTGTAACTAGTGTTTTAAATTCTGCATCTAGTAAGTTGGTTGTCTCCATTTAGTTTTTTTTTTTTTTCTGGAGTTGTGTTCTGTTAATTCATTTGGTACATGTTCCCTTATGTTCTCATTTTGTCTGCCTCCCTGTGTTTGTTTCTATGAATTATATAGACCTGCTACATGTCCTCAGTTTGGTAGAGTGGCCTTATGTAGTAAGTGTCCTGTAGGGCCCAGTGGCACAGCCTCCACGATCACCTGAGCTGGGCACTCAAGGTGTGCCTCCCAAGTGGTTTGAGTATACCCTCCTGTTGTGGTTGAGCCTTCATTGCTGTTGGAATGCCAATGGGAGGGATTTTCCCCCAGGATGATTAGCTTTGAGGACTGGCTGCCACCATTATGGCAGGTTGTTATGCAGGTGTAAAACCCAAGTAGCAGGACTTAATTCAGCAGGCCTCTGGTACCTACTGAGTCTGTGCCTTGACTGTGTCACTTGGGGGTTGGATGGTGCTCTCCACTGGGTGTGCAGACTTTGGGGCCTCCTGGGAGGTGCAGGCCAATGTTAGCCACAACCTGTGCCCTTCCCAGAGCCATTTGGCATGAGCTACAAAGGAATCCACAGATGGCTATTATTTTTGTTTGCCTTGCAGGTGCCCAGAAGAGGCCAAACTGTGAACAAAGGCCAGCTGCTACTAGTGCCGGACCTGGGACCATGCAGCTAGAGGTACAAGGTATACCAAGTACAAATGCTGCTTATTTGAGAGATTTTAGGAATGTCAGAAGCACATGCTAAGACAACCATTTGTATGGAAAAGCAAAGCTGGAAACAGCTTAGTCAGGCCTGCAAATTGGGTGGGATTGGGTCTCAGGGAATCATTAAGGTGAAGGGGAATAGTGCTGGTCAAGTTGATGGAGACTCAGATGTGTTTCCCTCCTCCCAGCTCTATGAAGAGAGGGTCCAGAAAATGAACAATGGCCTCTGCCAGCATCTTTTTCTGGGAGAAAGCTGCTCCTCTTGTTCTAGTACCAGATGGCTCAGTTCTTCCCCATATGTCCCTAGTTCCTTTCAAGCTGCTACCCTAGTGCTGGAGCTCAGAGTGCATGAGTCTAAGTCAGTCCATGTTCAGGCATTTTAAGTGGAATGCCTGAGATTCCAAAAGCTTTCCATCTCAGCCATTTTACTCACTGGTTTTTATAATCGGAAATTATGGGAATTTATCTCTCTGGCAGTGGAACTCTTGACTGGGGGGAACCCAGTGCTGGGGGCTATAGTGTGGGGCTGGGACCCCTCACTCCTCAGGGAGCATCTGAGATATCCCTGATTTTTATCCCACACACATGGGTGTGTGACTATCCCATTCTTCATCTCTGCACCTTCAACCAGTCTCAATGTGGCTTCTTCTTCACATCCTTAGTTGTAGAACTTCTGTGTAGCAAGATTTCAAGTGGTCCTTAATGACGATTTTTCTGCAGTTTACTTGTAATTTTGGTGTGGTCCTGGGAAGATTCAAGTACTGAAATTTACTTATACTGCTATCTTGACTGGAAGACATCAAGAGTACATGATTTCTGAAATTTGGACAAAACTCACCAAAATAAAAAGTGGCTACTTAAGTTAAATTTATTTTAACCACAACTTCTTTTCTCTTCTGAATAAAAAGGTGAGTATTAAAATAGCACACAGAAAGCAGAACAAGTTTTCCAGAACATCATGTGCAGATCATGGTTCCTTGTGATACAAATTGGTAATGCTGACCACTATACTGTGTCTAAATTCTTACCTTATTACAATAGAGGGTAATCACAGGAATTCTGTTTCATTAGGGTTTGTGAGAAAAATACTTTAACCCTTATACTAAAAGCAAAACTACTAAGATGACTCATTCTTCAATACTTTCCAATGCTGAGTTTTAAGCCAAGATTTCCATGACCATTAATGATGGTATCTGAAAATTTTATTGAACTTTAAGGAGCATGCAAGTTCAGATGAACACATAGGAACAATTTTATCTTTTACTTTTTCCAGGAAACCCTTGCAAAGTCAAATTTCTGTATCTGATCTACTCTTACTTCTTATGAGAAATGTTTCTATTACATCTACAAATCAGGCAAGATAGAACATTTTGAAAATCTAAAATATTATGTACTTTTACTGTTTCCAAGACCAATTGTTTTTAGACAAAACAAGTGATTCTAATGTAATTTTATTAACAATTGTTATTGGCTACAGGTGGAATAAAGTTTCCCTCCAATTGCTTAATAAGGGCTGTGCTGAGATGGACTCTAACACTTCATTCAGGCTCAAGGGATTCAGTGTTGCTATCAGTTAATACTGTTGTCCTTCACTGTTAGCCAACTCCAACTTAAAGAATATTAAGTCTAACTTCCTAAGAACAACACAATGTCCAGTGTCATTGCACTTCATCCAGCACATCTGATGTTCTGTCCATGGCAAACAAAAGTGGGTATACTAACCACCATGCTCTTTCTAATTCCTCAGCCTTTATGCATATTGTGCCCTATTTTTCTCCCCTCCTGTGGCTTGTTGGCCAATTCCTATTCATAGTCCATAATTTAACTCTTCACTCATATCCTCTGGGAAGCCATTCAGACTGTCTTTGGCCAAATTCATTTTTCTGAGTTAGTGGATCCCAACTCATATCTATTTCATTTCATTCACTTATGTTGTAGTCATGCATCTCCCTACTAGACTATGAGTTTCTTGATATGTGAGATGACACCTACCCCATATAAGATACGCACAGAAAAAATAACAATTCATTCAATAAATGAATACAAGTTGGAGAATGCATTTACATTAAAAAAATCTGAATTTAATGTTTCATCCACTAGGATGGTAGGCCAAAAATATATTTCCAGTGTTATTCAAATAATCAGAAAAGAAGGTTTTATTAAATAATAGCCCATAGGACTAAAAGCACAAACAGAATGAAGAAATTCCATCAAATTCAATCTTTTGTTATGTATTTTTACTTTTCAGGGACATTATCTAGGATTGTCTCTTTAAGCATAATGTTTCCAGCTTTAAGAATCTTCTGAATGAAGGTTCAATGTGTTTAAAGTTATCTTGATCCATTTGGAACAGTTTGATTTAACAAAGGGTTTTTAAACTCTTTTTGTCGGTTTATGAATTAAAGATCCATTAGAAATGAAGAATGTACTATTACTGTGCCTGTCCAGTAAACAACAAAACAGCCTCAGAACTATTCTGAACTTAATTTTACAGAATATTAGCTAAGAATTCATAAGGGCTTACCACATACTAAGTGTTGTTCTAAGCACTCTACATTGAACCAAATAATTTAATCCCCCCACCCTTTTGGGATAGGATATATTATGATTCCTGTTCTGTGGTTAAGATAGACAAGGCCTAGAGTTACAGTTATGGTCTGAATCATGCCTGCCCCAAATTCATATGTTGGTATCCTAACCACTAGTACTTCAAAATGTGTCTAAATGGGGTATGGCAAAAGTAGACTTACAGTGTTGCGTATGCAAAACAAGAGTTTATTCTTTTATTATTTATTAATTATTGTATTATTTTTCCATACGAACTATTGTAAACCTACCTTTACCCCACACTGTATTTGGAAATAAGGTCTTTGATGAAGTAATTAAAGTAAAATGTGATTATTTGGGCAAGCCCTAATTCAATATGACTAGTATCTTTTTAAGAAGAGGAGACTGGGGCAGACACATAGAGAAGGAGGATCATGTGAAGACACCAGAATAAAATTGCCATTAAAAAGCCAAGAAGCAGTCAGGAGAAACCAAACCTGCCAACACCTTGATCCTGAACTTTTAGCCTTTGTAACTGTAAGGAAAATAAATTTATGTTGCTTAAGCCACCCAGTCTGTGACACACTTTATGTCAGCCCTGGCAAACTAATACATACAAGAAATACCTTGCCAAAAGTTTATAGCCAATATGGGATTCAAACTCAGGCAGTCTGGTTCATGAGTGCATGCTTTTAACCAGTAAGCTCTACTGCCTCTCAAGTGAGATGGTCAGCCAAAGTCCCTCTAAAAGTTGAGGTGGCTGAAAAAGGTCTAATCACTCTAACATGGTGAAGAAAAAAAGCTAATCTGAAGGACATCCCTTTGATTAGCACACCCTTCTGGGTTTGATGACATCAAGGTTTCATCTATCAAAATGAGCTTTTTGATAGATGAGCTGCTAGACCTGGCCAAAAAAAAAAAAAAAAAAAAAAAGCCCAAGTCTTTTAGTAAAATCTTAATTTCATATTTTGACTAAACATGCTCTGGAATTTTATATACAAAAAAAAAAAAACTAAGACACTGCAAGCAATGCCAGTTAATCCCTCATACCAGGGAGAAAATAGGCTATTGATAATTTATATGTTTCTGAATGAAAAATTACCAATAGATTACATTCACTTACAAAGTGGCAAATGTGCCAATGTCAGACAACTACTTTCTGAGTATCTAAGTTCACTTTATGGTAGCAAGTCAACTCAGAGGAGCTAAGGATATAATTTTCCAAATATGCATGCAAAAAGTGAAGGATTAGATTTGATCACATAAACTTGGTATTTTGCTGATAGGCACATATTAAATAGTTAAAGTAGCTTTGTTACTGATAGTAAGGTAAAAGTCCTTGGGCTCTGGCAATATGACTGGCATTACCAAAGGACATCCACTCACCTCTGGTCCCCTGAACGGATTATTGGCATCACTGCTTGATGTCAACAATGGATTCAGCTCAACTAAATCCATGAACTAGAAAAAGAAACTGCCAAGCATTGGTCTTGCAAAGTTCACATACTTAAAACTTGGAGATTCCCTAACTCCACAGGAACCCACTGTGAGAATCCCACTTTCAATATGTCTTCCCCTATGTAGTAAGATAGGCCTTAAATAAGACTATTGTCTACTAGACTAACAGTACCTAAAAGGCAAGTATTATGGGCTCAATTGTGTCCTCTCAAAATTCGTATATTGAAGCCTCCATCTCTAGTACCTCAGAATGTGCCTGTATTTGGAGATAGGGCCTTAAAATAGTTAAGTTAAAATGAGGTCAATAAGGTAGGTCCTTATTCAATAAGAGTGACATTTTTTATAAAATGGGATTAGGACACAAAGACACACAGGGGACACCATGTGAAGTCCCAAAGAAGATGGCAACTAAAAGCCAAGGAAAGAATCCTCAGAAGAAATCAACTCTGCCTACTCCTTGACATTCAGCCTTGAGATTGCAAGAAAATAAAATGTTCATTGAGCCACTCAGTCTGTGAAACTTTCTTATGGCAGCAGCCCAAGCAAACTAATACAGCAAGTAACACTACATCAAGTTAAGTGCGATACACTCTGTTAGGTGCTGGGGATACACCGACAAATACATTTGTCTATATCCTCTGCCTTTTAAGGAATTTTGGGGCTATTGGAAAATGTGAAATGGGTTTCCAATGGAATAAAAACATGGGTTCTCCAGCGATGGAGAAGAGGGGTACCTGGCTTGGGAAGTCTTCCTAAAGAATGTGAAGTGTAAAGCAAAAGCAGAAGGTTAGAGGAGCATGACACATCTCATGTTGTTTGGAAGGCAGTGCGTGAGGAAGTGCTGAGAGAGAAAGCTGACAATTGCAGCCAAGGCCAGGTTAAAAGGGTTTTTTTTACAGAGGTTTTGGCTATATATTTAGGCAATAGGAGGCACTTAGAGGTCACCCTGGATAAAAGGTGAAGGCATGGTGAGAAAGGGCAAGAACAGAAGCAAGAAAATAAGGTGCAGAAATCAGGTGAGACATAATGCTCATCTGGCACAAGGTGAAACTACAATTTCAAAGGGCTGAAACTTCAATTTCAAAGTAAATGAGGAAAATAGGACTTGATGATTGGTAGGGAATAGAGAAGAAGGGAATGGGAGGGAATCTTAAGGTGATTTCAGATTTCTGGGATTAATGGTAGTACCATTAACTTTATGTTGAGTATGGGGTGCCTGTGGGAATATAAAAAGAGACATGTTTAGAAGTCAGCTGTATATGAGTGTCTGATGTTTAGTGTATAGTAGCTATTCAGTATAGAAAAAAGAAAATGAGATGGGGGAGGAAGAGAAAAGCAGAAGGTAATGAGATTTATCATGCATAAGTCCAAATTCTTTACCCAGCTAGTTTTCTTTAACAACTATAAATGTTTAAACATCAATGTCTATTAACACATTAGCAAGCCTCCTGCATCCTGTGTCTTGCCACAAAGGAAAAAATATATATACAGAGAGAAACCAAACTTCTGGTTCTACAGCAAGGTCAAGTACAATAGAAATTAAAGTCTTAAGGTAATGAGCAGTTATCTAAGTATCAATATCATCTTGATACAAGCTAAATATGTACAAAACTCTAAATCTCATCAATTAAATGACAGTCAAAAATATGCCTTTTAACATTTTAGTAAGAAAAACACTATTAATTTTTTTGCTGCAGCAAATTCACACATTGATATGCAACTAATTGACATTAATTAAAAATAAACAGACTGCCGCCATGAGAAAATTTTCTAGTTTTTTTTTCAATTTCCATAAGTTATTTTAACAATGTAAAAAATCCAGACACGTTTCAAAATTAACAAAATTGCAAGTTTTAAAATAAGCTCATGGCAAGACTTTTTAAGTAGTTGAAACTGAAATCTGACAATTTTTTCTGTTTTTTACAAATAAAAATGCTGTGATATAGAGCATTATAGAGATAGTTACTTATTTACTCTTTCCTACTTCCAATGAAAATGCTAATACATGTTTTCTGAAAACAAAAATCCAGTAATTTTTAATATGAAGACACAAGGATATTTTGGTAGTAGGCTGGGAGGGAGCTATGCATGAAAACAATATTTGACAATTTTGAGCATTAAATTCCCAAACCCTTACATATGCATGAATATAAACTCTGAAATGGCACATATTATTTCACCAGAATTGTCATTATTGATTATATAGAAGAACAGCTATTTGACCATAGGATTTTATTCTCCTATTCTAGAGTTTGGACCTTTCATTTAGGTATTCATAATTCTGAATATTTTATACAAAATTTCAAACTCATAAGAAAATAATGTCACCATGGTGCTAATTTTTTCTTAGTCAGGAATGAAAACTCAAAACCTCTATGCAGATGATCCAGCATATTCCTTTGGCATCCTCTAATCATTTTTGCCAAAGGACAAGCAAAACAACTAGGTTGAAATATTCCTGATTTTGCTTAAATAAATGCAAGAACTAACTAATGTGCATAGCTAATTATTAAACTGCTTTAACAACTGGTCATTATTCTTCTGTCTCCCTTTTCCTTACCCTCCCCAATGGAGTCAGTGCCAAGATCTCAGCTAAGCTTTGACCTAACAGATCACTTCTCACTGCTTAAGACTATAGTTCAGAGTTAATTGGCTCACATCAAATTTGACTCTAAATTTGGATTTAACACATTTAATTTGAATTGAAATGCCTACAGAAATATCTTTAGCACAAGTGTTGGAGAGGATGTGGAGAAAAGGGAACCTTAGTGCACTGTAGGTGGGAATGCAGGCTGGTGCAGCTACTGTGGAAAACAGTATGAAATTTCCTCAGAAAACTAAAAATGGTATTGCCTTTTCACCCAGCAATCACACTACTGGGATTATACCCTAAGAATCATGAAACACCAATCCAAAAGAACCTATATTCATAGCAGCACAGTTTACAATAGCCAAGTGTTGGAAGCAACCAAAATACCCATCAGTAAATGGGTGGATCAAAATACTATGGCACATTTACATCATGGAATACTATGCAACAGACAGAAAGAAGGACCTCCTACCCTTTGACACAGCATGGATGGAACTGGAAAGTATTATGCTAAGTGAAATAAGCAAGGTGGTGAGGGGCAAATACCATATCATCTCACCTTTAACAGGAACCTAATTAACAAAAGAAAAAAAAGCAAAATATAACCAGAGACATTGAAATTAAGAACAGTCTGAGAGTAACTAGAGAGGAGGTGGGTAGGGATAATAGAGGGAAGGGAGGAAGGGTTTTCAGAAACAACTATAAAGGACATGGACAAAACCAAGAAGGTGAAAGCAAGGGAGGGAAGTGGGTTTGGCTGGGGTGAGGGGAGTGTCAGGGGGTAAATGCAGACATCTGTATTTTAACAATAAAGTGATTTTATACAAAGAAATGTCTAACCTGGAATCCTGTTCTAAGTTATGCTACTTACATCAGAAAAGCAATAATCTCTCCTTATATACTAGAAAAGCTTTTCAACAAGTACACATTTATTTCCACTTAGCCATTGGAGCCTAAGAACTGCTTTGGTTCCTAAATATATACTATAGAGATAATACCCATAGAAAAATAAGTTATAACAAATCTGAGGTTAAAAGATGGCAATGTTAGTAAAAATGAAGATACTTGTCATTTGAGACTATCGTACAATGTGCATTTGCAATAAACTGATTTCTATTTCACCAAATAATTACAATTGCATACCTCAACTTAGTTGCTGGGGTGCTTATTCTGTTTATGGATATGTGCTACTGAAGTTCACTTTTAAACTTAGGATCTCTACTTTGATATTTAAGAAAATCAAGGAGGTATATAGGTGTTGAGGTATATATTGACATATTTATTAATTATTTTATAACAATAATTCTATTCATTAAAAGTAGCCACCATTAATTTTTCTCCAGTGAAAATGCTTGTGAATTTGTTAATGCCTTTAAAGATCTAGATTGTACACCCACGTATCTCCATTTAAAATGTAAAGCATAGTCTCTTAAACTTCTGGGCAATTAGGTATTAGTGAAATCAAGTTAATGTATAGCAGGTACACAGTCATTTTAATGAAGAAAATTCAACAGAAAGCAAGTTTATGTTGTGCAATGGTGTCTCACTAAAAGAAATACTCTAAATAGTTCTGCAAGTCTCAAAACCCAACAAAAGTCAGTGATCCCACAAAAGTGGTCCTCTGAGAGGCAACAAACCAACTGAAAGTCTCTTACCACTCAGAAAGAGCTCGAGTCTACACTTTGACCAGGAGTATGGAAACATTTGGGGCTGGTATTTTGTTAAGAGAAAGGTTGAGTGGAATGAAGAATAGCCAGGAGAGGGGAGAAATAGGCCGTGAATATAAACTCTATGCTTGAAAAGACAAATCTCTCATCTAACATCAACATGAATAAAATTAACATAGCAGTAATCCAGTACCACTACAGACCCTTTCACCCACAAGAAAGCAAAATAGAAAAAGGCAATTCTATATGGGCGATTTTGAAGTTGATAGCATTAAAAATTAGAGCTTAAAACATTATAATTTAACCTCAATTGTCAATCCATTCAGTCTGAGTACTATGTACACTGATACATTCCTGTTCACAACCAGTGATTGAGAATAACACATGTAATTCCACTGGCCAGATTTAAAAAAAAAATCTGGGAAGCTCTCATCTTGCATGAACAATGCATTTAGAATTTATACAGCACTTGGACATCCATAACCTCTCTATATTTTCATAGAACACTTTAAGGAAAGTAGGGATGACTTCTTCTGTAATAGCTGAGAAATATTTGGCTCAGGGAATATATGTGACTTGCTCAATGTGTATTCAATACAAGAAAACACAAGACTGCAACTCCTATCAGCTAGATAGTAGTCAAGCTATTTTCTGATCTCTCCACTTGGTTAATCTCAGGAAAATTTGTGGTATAGCAAAACATGTATCCACTGTCATTCTGACCCTCTATTGTCCCTTTAATGAAAACAAAAATGCAAATAATAATATATGCCATTTCTTTAGCATCACAGTCTTCCAATACACCTTACCAAAGACCTGATATTTAAGAATTATCCAAATCATCAACATTTTGGAATTTCCCAAAACAAGGAAAAATACTCAAATATACATGTTAGGATAATTTTATATAAAAATTTGATTTAAAAATGCAGAGTTCAGATTTCAGAGAATGATGGTGAGGTAGGTAGGAGTGGAGTTCACTTCTGCCTGTGCACAACTGGAACCCCTGGCCAATCTTCTGAGGAACAGAGTGAACAGACAATAGTATCCCAGCATATATGAAGGTTGGAGGTCAAAATTGTAGAGAACATTGAAAAATAGATGGTAAGGAGATTGCTTTGTGATGATAAGCTACCTGGGACCAGTGCAGGGACCAGGGTTGCTGCAGCCCCACACCCTGTGCCTGTTGGGCCTGCTACAGGAGTCTTGGAAAAGACCCAGGTCAACAGTTCTTTCCTCTGCCAAACAGGGAAGATAAAGTGGCACCAGGATGAACCTGGATGCTTGAAGTTGCTGGGGGGAATAAAGATGAAGTGGGAGACACACAGGATCAGTGTTCACCCACTGGGACTGTGGACACAGGCTGGGTCATTACTAGGGAAATTGGGGAGCCAGGTGATGCCTGGAGAAGAGCAAAGAGTTGCCCCATGATGAACCCTGAGCCAGATAGTCTCTGGTCTGGTTGGAAAGTTGGGCTGTGTGAAGCCAGGTGCTTTTTGGGAGCAGCAGGCTAGAACAGGAGGATTTTGTTTGAAAATGAGGCTCAATGGAAGATTAAGGAATACTCCCACAGCAGTTACTCCTACAGCCACCTCAGCCACAGCCTCAGCAGCACCCCCACCACCACAGTGCTGGAAGCCACATGCTTATAGCCACACTAGCATCTGCAGCATGCCTATCCCTGCAGCCACAGCCTCCACCCTTGCAGCCAGGAGGGAAGCCACACTCCTGTCCCCTGCTTGACCAGCAGAGGTGGAGGCACACCTGCTGCTGCAGTGGCAGTGTTCCTGTCCCCATTGCTGCAGCAGGGTGGTGCCCCAGCCCTGGGCTGGCTCACTAAGAGGAAGGAGGAGGTGCCCCCTGTAGAGTAGAGCAGCAGGGAGTTAGCAGTCCCCAGAAAGACTTAACTCAGTGGGGGAGCTGAACTACCCTGAAGAGACTCTGAGAGTCCCTAGTACCTAGGACAGCAAAGAGCAAGGATGTGGTGTGTGAGTTTCCCCTAACTGGTACACTTCAAGGATACCACAGCTGGTGGATTGAAGGTACCAGCCGGGCAAAGAAGGGCACTGGGGGCCCGGCAGCAACCTGAGGAATGGGGCAGGAGGAATGGGGCTGGAGGCTGGGTAACTGTGAAGAGTGCAGCCTAGACCTGGCTCCCATCTTAACAACCCATAGGAAGAGAGAAAAGTGAAACCCAACTCCCCTCAGCCTGCTGGAGCCAGGAACCCCAGCAGAATTGGCTTGGCAGGTTTAAGGTCACCAGAGGGCATATATATATAATTTTTATTTATTTTTATTTTTCCCCAAGGAAGAAAATAAGACCTGGAGCTGTAAAAGGAACAGAATCAAACCCAAACAGGGATCACAAGGCTAATCCCAACAATTGAGACACTGAGACAAATTTTATTTTGCTAATCCAGAGAACTTGAATGTTATTGCATATTTGTATTATTATTTTGTCATTGTTCTTACTTATTTTATGTTATTAGTATTTTTTCTTTCTCTTCTTTTTGTTTAGTTTCCTTTGGCTTATCTATTTCATTGCATTGTTTGACTGGTTTTCCTCATTCTCTCATTCATTATGTATTTTTATTTATCCTTCTTTCACTTCACTTGTGTTCTAATAGCACACTACTCTACATCATGTACTTCCTATTCTTGTTATTCAGAACATGTAGATTCTGCCACATGATTGTTGTTCCAGTATTACTGTAAACAACTGTTGTTCCATATAATTTTAAATACTACACAGCACCCCTCCCTGATCTCAGCCCATTTCACTCTCTTCTGGAGCTTTATCATTGTTGAGGTTAACTCTATTCTCTCACATGCTACACCTGTTTTCCATCTTTTGCTCTCACTATATCTCCTAAACTGACCTCCCACAAGTGCTCTGTTTTCTGGAATCAGCTCATAATCCCTTCTCTCCTTAACAAGAGTCTTATTCTTTTTCCACCTTTCATAAAAAGTGGTTAGTTAGGTGAAATACAATAGTTAACACTATACTTATCCAAAGGATCTCCGATCTCTTCTCTACTAGTTGGTACTTTAAATCCCACAGAATACATTCTTGCTGTCTTAATGCATTTCACCTCCCTGCCTTCAACTAATCACATAGAAGAATAGGTAGTCTGTGAATACCAATACACTTGCTAGAAGACAGAACCCACCAAAAAGGAACCACTGGGAGATAATAAAGGAAGATGGTGAAGGAGTGAGTGGAAGCCACACTAACCTCCACCCAGGACCAATCTGGAAATACAACTGAACTGTGGAGAAATTATCCAGAAGAAACCATTGAACAACAGAAAGAAAGAAGCCTCAAAACCTCAGACAGACAGAAGCACCAGCTTGGACACAACCTGCCCGCACCTGCACAACAGCATAAAAGATGGGGTGAGCAGACTGACCCTCAATCCATCAGCTGGAGGGAAGGGCCCACCAAAGAAAGAACCAACAAAAATCAAAACTGAAATATATACACAGAGCCAACATCTGTGACATCCTGAGAGCATCAAGATCAGGAGATCAAGTAGACTGCACCACTGAATCTCACAGGTCTTCTACCATAGAAGTTCACAACACAAACCCAGAGAGTCAGAACAGATCAATTTAAGAAGCAGACACTAACAAGAAGAGCCTCATAAAAATAGAAGGACAAAGAAGCAAACTCCAAAGAAAGAAAAGGTAAAACCTCAGAAAGAATGCTAAATAAAATAGAGGCAAATCAACTTTCAGATATTGAGTTCAAAGCAATGGTTATCAGGAAGCTCAATGCGCTCACAGAGAATTACCAAAGGCTATAAGGAAACTAAGATGAAGTAATTGCAAACTATATCAATATGAAAAAATAAATAGAAACTATCAACAAGGGCTAAGAGGAAATGAAGAACACAGTTTCTGAACTGAAGAACACAGTAGAAGGAATCAAAAGCAGGCTAGATAAAGCAGAGGGTTGGATCAGCGAGCTGGAGAACAAGGTAGAATGAAACACCCAGAAAAGCAAGAAAAAGAAAAGAGACTCAGAAAGAATGAAGAGGGATTAAGGGAAATGCAAGACAACATGAAACATAATAGCATATATATAATAGGGATACCAGAAGGAGAAGAAGAGCAAGTGATAGGAAATCTGTTTGAAAAAGAAATGATGGAAAAGTTCCCTAGCTTGCTGAGAGAAAACTCACACAAATGCAGGAAATGCAGACAGTCCCAATTAAGAGGAACCCAAAGAGGCCCACTTTAAAACACATCATAATTAAAATGGCAAAATTCCAAAACAAAGAGAGAATCTTAAAAGCAGCAAGGGAGAAAGAGGAAGTAACATAAAGGAACCATGGTAAGACTAGCAGCTGACTTCTCAAAGGAAACACTACAATCCAGAAAAGAATTTGAAGAACTATTCCAAGCAATGAAAACCAAAGGCCCGTAACCAAGACTACTCCATCCAGCAAGGCTCTCAATTAAAATGGACAGCCAAGTAAAGAGTTTCCCAGATAAAGGAAACCTCAAAGAATATACCTCCTACAAACCAGCTCTGAAAGTGATGCTAAAGGGTCTGCTCTAAGAAAGGAAAGAAAAAAAAAAATAGAGGGGGGGGACACTTGTATGAAGGAAGTTAAATTGCAATGATTAAGTACCTATTGATAATAACCATAAATGTAAACTGAATAAATGCTCCAATCAAAAGACATAAAATAACCTAATGGATAAGAAATCATGACCCACATATATGCTGCCTATAAGACATGCACCTCAGAACAGAACACCTACACAGACTGAAAGTGAAGGGCTAGAAACAAATATTCAAAGCAAATTGACAGGAAAAAAAAGGCCAGGGTAGCAATACTCATATAAAGCAAACTAGACTTCACAACAAGGACTATAAAAAGAGACCCAGAGGTCACTTCACAATACTCAAGGGAAGAATCCTTCAAGAAGACATAAACATTGTAAATATATATTCACCCAACATCAGAGAACCCAAACATATAAGGAAAATGTTGGAGGACTTCAAGAAAGATATTGACAGCAACACAATTAGAGTAGGGGATTTTAACATCCCACTGTCAAAAATAGATTTTCCAAACAAAATATCAACAAAGATAATTTTGCATTGAACAATGCCTGAGATCAAATGGAATAGCATATATATATGCACATGGAACATTCTCAAAGATAGACTACATTATAGGACACAAAGCAAGACTCAAAAGATTCAAGAAAATTGAAATCATATCAAGCACTTTCTCTGACCACAAGGGACTGAAACTAGAAACCAGCCTTAAGGAAAAAAATTCAGAAACTCTCAAACTCGTGGAAATTGAATAGCATGCTATTAAACAATGAATGGATTAATAATAAGATCAAGAAAGAAAACAAAAAGTTTTTGGAAACAATTGAAAATGAACTCGGTATAATCCAAAACTTATGGGACACTGCAAAGGCAGTCCTGAGAAAGAAATGTATAGCAACACAAGCCTAATTAAAAAAGAAATATTTCAAATAAAGAAGCTAGTCCTACAGCTACAATATCTGGAAGAACAGCAACAAAGACAGCCCACAGCAAGAAGAAGGAATGAAATAACCAAGTTCAGAGCAGAATTACATAACACAGAGACTAAAAGCACAATTCTAAGGATCAATATATTTCAGGACCATAAGACACACCTAGGTTTTAGAGGAGAAAAATAGGAAAAAAAATTTTGAAGCAAAAAGTGTGATAAAATGTTTATTAACCTGTGACCTAACTCCACCGCCACCCCCCCACCCCACTGAGAGCCAGGTAAGCTACATTCAGATTTTAAGATGCACCCCCCTTTCCTCCTAAATTTGGGGGGGGGGAGTGCATCTTATAGTCCAAAAAATACAGATCAACAAATTCAGGAGATGGTTCTTTAAGAAGATAAACAAAATCAACAAGTCTTGAAGAAGCCTCATTAAGAAGGAAAAGAGAGAAAACCCAAATAAGCACAATCAGAAATGAAAAGGGAGAGAGTAAAATTGACACCACAGAAATGCAAAAAGATTGTAAGAAATTACTATGAAGAACTATATGCCTAGAAACTTGAAAACTTAGGTGAAACGGATAAATTTCTAGAAAAATGTAACCTTTTAAAACTGAATGAACAAAAAGCAGAATACCTCAACAGAACAATAACAGCTAAAGATATTGAAGCAGTAATCAAAAAACTTCCAGTACACAAAAGACCTGAACAGGATGGTTTCATGGGAGAATTACACAAAGCATTTAAGGAAGAGGTAATCTCTATCCTTCACAGACTATTTTTAAAAATCCAAGAAGAGGGAAGTCTTCCAAACTCTTTTTATAAAGCCAGCATCATCTTAATCCCCAAACCAGATAAAGACACAACAAAGAAAACTATAGGCCAATATCATTGACGAACATAGATGCTAAAATCCTCAACAAAATACTGGCAAACTGCATCAAGCCATACTTTTAAACGATCATACAGCATGATCAAGTGGTATTCATCCCAGGGATGCAAGTATGGTTTGATATTCACAAATCAATAAACATAGTACATCACATAAACAAGGAAAAACAAAAAACCCATGACTGTATAATAAAAGAAGACATTTGATAAGGTACAACACCCATTTATGATAAAAAAAAACACTCAGCAAACTGGGAATAGAGGGAACATCCATCAACATAATAAAGGCCATATATGAGACACTTACAGCCAACATCATACTCAATGGGCAAAAACTAAAAGCTAAGTTTTTACACCCACTAAGATCAAGAGCAAGACAAGGATGTCCATTTTTACCACTCCTATTCAACATAATATTGGAAGTCCTAGCCACATCAATCAAACAAGAAAAAGAAATAAAAGACTTCCAAAATGGAAAGGAGGAAGCAAGACTGGTATTGTTTGCAGATGACATAGTAATGTACATAGAAATTCCTATAGACTCCACCAAAAATCTGCTCAGCCTAATTAAGTGAATTTGGCAAAACAGTGGGATACAAAGTCAATATTCAGTACACCAACCAAAGTCATTTTTGTACACCAACAATGAAATATCAAAAAAAAAAAGAAATCAGGAAAAAACATCAATTTTGCTATAGCAACAAGAAATATAAAGAACATAGGAATAAACCCAACCAAGAAGGTAAAAGACCTGTACTCACAAAACTACACAACACTCAAGAAGGAAATTAAGGAATATGCAAACAAATGGAGGCATGTACCATGTTCATAGATTGGAAGAATTAATATCATCAAAATGACTAGACTACCCAAAGCAATTCATAGATTCAATGCCATCCCTATTAAAGTACAAATGACATAGTTCACATATACAGAAAAAACACCTCGAAATTTATATGGAACCATAAGTGGCCCCCAATAGCTGTGGCAATTTTGAAACAGAAGAACAAAGTAGGAAGAATCACAATACCTGATATCAAACTGTATCACAGGCCTCTGTAATCAAAACAGCCCAGTACTGGCATAAGAACAGACACAGAGACCAATGGAAAAGAACAGGGAGCCCAGAAATAAACCCAAGTCTCTATGGTCAATTAATATTTGACAAAGAGGGCAGCAGCATAAAATAGAGTGAAAATAGCCTCTTCCAAAAATGGTGTTGGGAGAGTTGGACAACTATATGTAAAAAAATGAAACTCAATCACCAGTTTGACCATGCACAAAAATAAAATCAAGGTGGATAAAAGACAAATATAAGCCATGACACTATAAAATTCCTTCAGGAGAACATAGGCAGAAAATCTCAAATATTTCATGCAGCAATACTTTCAATGATATGTCCCTTAAAGCTAGGCACATAAAGGAAAGAATAAACAAATCAGATCTCATAAAAAAATTTTCTGTACCTCTAAAGAAAATAGTACTAAAATGAAAAAAGAACCAACTGTATGAGAAAATATATTTGCCAATGATACCTAGGACAAGAGTTTGAACTCCGATATATATATAAAACTCACATGACTCCATTGAAGTAATACAAATGACCTAATGAAAAAATGAGCAAAAGACCTGAAGAGGCACTTATTCAAGGTGGTCATACAGAGGGCCAGAGACATATGAAAAGATGCTCAGAATCACTAGCCATCAGAGAGATGCAAATTAAAAACCCAATGAGCTGCCACCTCACACCAGTGAGAATGGTCATCATAAACAAATCAACAAACAACATGTGTTGAAGAGGATGTGGAGAAAAGGGAACCGTAATACAATGTTGGTGGGATTGTAGACTGCTGCACCCACTGTGGAAAATAATGGAATTTCCTCAGAAAACTAAAAATGGAACTGCCTTTTGACCCGGCAATTCCACTGCTGGGATTATATCCTAAGAGCCCCTAAACACCAATCCAAAGAACCTATGTGCCCCAATGTTCATAGCAGCACAATTTACAATAGCCAATTGCTGCACACAATTTAAGTGTCCACCAGTAAATGAGTGGATAAAAAACTATGGTACATTTAGACAATTGAATACTACACAGCAGAAAGAAAGAAGAAGGTCCTACCCTTTTCTATAGCATTGATGGAATTGGAAAGCATTAAGTTAAGTGAAACAAGACAGGAGTTGAAAGACAATACTATATGATTATGCCTTCAACTGGAACCTAATCAACAAAAGAAAAAAAGCAAGCAAAATATAACCAAAGGCATTGAAATTAAGAACAAACTGACAGTTACCAGAGGAGAAGTGGGAGGGGATGGGGGAAAAGGGGGACGGTTCTCAGGAACAACTGTGAAAGACACATGGACAAAACCCAGGTAGGATAGGATCAGGGGAGTGGGGGGGGATGGTTAGTGTGGGGGTTTTATGGGGGGGGGAAGGCAGACAACTGTACTTTAAGAACAATGAATTTTTTTTTATTAAAAAAAAGACTGGTACATTTTCATAATACAATACTACACAGCAGAAAGAAAGGAGGAACTCCAACCTGTAGTGACAGCATGGATGGATCTGGAGAACATTATGCTAAGTGAAATAAGCCAAGCAGTGAAAGACAAACACCATATGATCTCACCTGTACATGGAACCTAATGAACAAAATAGGCAAGGAAGCAAAATATAATCAGAGAAATTGAAATAAAGACAAAGCTGACAGTAATCAGAGGGGAGAAGGGAGAGGGATAATGGGGAAAACAAGGTGAAGGATCATCAAGGGACATGTATAAAGGACACATGGACAAAGCCAAAGTGGGTAGGAGTGAGGGTGGGAGGTGGGGATGGGTGGGGTGAGGACAGTGGTGAGGGGAAAATGGAGATGACTGTACTTGAATAACAATAAAAAAAAAAACAAGTTCTGGAGAGCTAATATGTAGCCATGTTCCTGTAGTTAACAATACTCTAGTGAATAGTTGAAGTTTGCTAAAAGAGTATGTTTAAGTGTTCTTAGGACACATACAAAATACAGTAGCTATATGATATGTTAATTAGCTTTATTGTGGAGACAATTTCTCAATTTATATGTATTTCAAAACAAAGTTTTGTGCCTGAAACATACACAATTGTTATTGATAAATTATACCTCAGTAACGTTGTAAAGAACAAGATAATATATGTGAAAGCACTTGTAAACTATAAATTATAAAGGCTAGGTTTTTAAATGTAACCTATATTATAAACTCTATTTGGTAAAAAAAAATCATAGCACTTTTTAAAAAGATATTTAAGAGACATTGAAATAAAGAACAAACCGAAAGTAACCAGAGGAGTTGGGGGAGGGGAATAACGGGGGAAAGAAGGGAAAAGGTCATCAAGGAATATGTATGAAGGACCCATGGACAAAGCCAATGTGGGGAAGGATAGTTGTGGGAGGTGGGGGTGGGTGGGGTAGAGGAAAGCTGTAGTGGGAAAATGGAAACAACTGTATTTGAACAAAAATAACAAAAGAAAATACATCAATTAAAAAATATTGAAGAGATTACAACAGTCATAAAACCTTTTGCAATTCCTCCCTAAAGCCCTTCATGTTCACTATTTGGTTTGAATTAATATGGTTATCTACCTGTTGATTTGTCTTACTCTTTAACACAGAATATGAGCAGTCTGTTTTTATGACTAGCTCAGAATGTATTAAGCTAATCGATATATCTATTGATATAACAGTATGCTTTAGAACACAGTTAACAAAAGCTTATCACTTCACTGCATGCTGAACCTGTCAAAATATTTTCCTAGAAATAATTTGAAAATAGAAATTTTCTGTCTTTCATTATTCTAGTGGGTGGTGACAAAAATATTAGAAGGCTACTTTCCAAGTCCATATCTTAGCATTTACTATTGAAATGCTGCATATATTTATCTTTTTAAAAAATGAGTTTGAATATAATAATACTACAAGATGAATTGGTATCTAATCCCAAAAGGAGATCTAATTCTAGTTTTCCCATATTTACCTAATGTTAAAATTTTCCCAACTATTCTAAAGGGATGGTACTGAGAATCATGCAGGCCAGGCTCACATCCCTTCATGCTAGTCTAATGCCCATACTCTTGGAGGTGTATGAGTGAGGGAGGCAATGGCCAAAGTTACTTTACAAACAATGTGGTTTTGGGCTTCATCATAAAGCAATAGCACACCTTTAGATATTTTCAACTGGAAGAAACCTCACCAGTAAATTAGTCTAATCTCTCCATGAAAGAAAAAGCTGAGAGAGTTAAAATCTCTCTCAAGTTCACAAAGCAAGTTCTGGCCAGAAGAGGAACTCACATCTCAGTAGACACCATCCCAACTATACTTAGTAATCAATACACAATATGTTTCCTCACATAAGATTTACTTTCAGCTATCTCATAAAGACTTTCTAAAAGTCTTAATAAATAGTGATGTTTTTAAGATGCTCAATATCTTCGATCATCAGGGAAGGGCAAACCAATACCAGAATGGCATACCACTTCATATGTATTAGGACAGCTAGAATCAACACATCAGATGGTAAGTGTTGGCTACGATGTGAATACATTGCTGCTGGGATTGTAAAGTGGTGCGACCTCTTTGTAAATACAGGGTGGCACTTCCTCAAATTATTAAACATAGAGATACCATATGACCTATCAATTCAATTTCTAGATACATAACTAAGAGAAATAAAAACATGTTCACACAAAAATAAAACGTTTCATTAATGATGACTTAAATTTGCATAATATGAAAATTGAAGGGTTTTTTACTGTATAAGAATAAATCAATCTTTTGACTTCTTTCCAACCTCAAAATGTTAAAAGTGAAATGGGATGCAAAAAGCAAAGAACACCAAGACACTTGCATTGAAACAAATTAATCTAATTCATTTAAAAAAATGGAATATTGAAATAGCTGACATTGTTTCAGGATGCTGATTGCTAGAATCACTTACATACCGCTTTGCAAAGAAAGGAAATACACACACAAATGAACAGGACTTGAGGAAATAAGGAGGAAACAAAAAGCACAGGTATTTGGATAATCTTTACTAAGCCAAAGTTGAGATCTATTCCTGAGTTTGACTAGAGCTAATGAGAAAATGGGAGGACAGGAAGTAGAAATATAAGGACTCCCAGGGAAGAAGAGCATGGTTTAGAACAACCACTTCAGAACAGATTTACAAAAAGCTTGGGGAAAACATATTCAGGAAAAGCTGATGCCTACAGACCAAGAAATTAGATGTGCTTTCTTATAAGGGAGTACCAAATACAGGAGTTTAAAAAAAAATAGAATTGGTGAGAGCAATTCATTTGAGTTCCTAAGTCATCACCCGTGAAGCCATTGAGAAAGTGAAGCTTTGACTTTAGCATCTCAATCTGGCTGTGACATTGCCTGAGCAGACAAGACACTTAATGATCTGCCTTTGGAGATTTATCTCACTTTGATCCTACAAACATACAGCTTCAGACAAACTGGCCTGTCCTCAGAATATCCTTGCATGTTGTTCTCACTTCCCCTTTCTTTAAATCTTCACTCAATGATATGTTTATTGCTTTTAGAAAGAGAGGAATGGAGAAAAGGGGGAGAAGAGAGAGAGACAAAGACAGACAGACAGAGGCAGAAACATCAATTTGAGAGAAACTTTGATCAGTTGCCTCTCATATGCATCCCAACCTGGAATCAAACCCACAACCTAGGTAGGTGCCCTGACTAGGGATCAAACCCACAACCTTTCAGTGTACAGGAAACTCTCCTATACACAGAACTACCTGGCCAAGGCTCATCTCTCTTTTTGTATTTACCATTCTATTCACCCATCACTAATTTGTGCATAAATGAATTGTACTTCAGATCCTTTTAATTTATTGTAATTTTACCCAGTTTTCAAAGTCAGGTTCAAAATTTCTTCCATTATTATCCATGAAGCTTTCCAGGGTCACTTCTATGCATGGTGAAACAGCCCTATGATTGTAAGGATTGTCTCAGCCATGCCCACCCAAAACACTTTTCCTAATCACCACAATGTGGCAACTTCAATTGAATCCTATCCTAGCATCTCAGACCTCTCCATCACAAAGAGTTCAGGGCTCCTTATTCTACTTGTATTATTAATTATCCTTTTCAGATGCTCTGTTAGGGCCACTCTGTTCAGGGAAACACTAAAAATAGGGAGATGAAGAAGTGTGATAAAGAAAATCAATTTTAATTATGAATGAGATGAAAGAGTTGGGATAGTCAAAAACCACAAACAAGAAGCAGCCACTGGTGATGGACTGAAAGAGGATATACAAAACTTTCTGGATCCCACACTTTTATGGAATAAATGCTAAGGTCGATGTCCCTGCCAGTGCCCTAAAACTATGAAAACATTCAGAGGTATCTCCATTCATTTCCAATGGGGTTGAAATTAGATGGGTTATAGCCTTAGACTGAATACTATTTTATTTCCCTAAGAATGTGGAAATAAGTGTAATATGCATCAAGTGAAAATGCTTAGTGTGGGTTGTACAAAGCAGCATGATAAACTTCTATTCTTTGGTTTCTATATGCCGTACTGGGCACATCCAGCCCATGAATGGTAAGTTCCCAACATTCTCTGCAATTCTCATACAAGGGATCTGAGCTTCTTATCTACTTCATAATAAATAAAGCTAATCATACTCACAATGTTCACTGCATAGGATATAAAGCAAAATAGGCACAGTCACAAATGTGAGCAATAACTTTTCAGCTTGTTGACAAAACTAGTCACTAAAATAAGCTAAAGCCAAATGCCATGAATCATATGAGTTCCATTAAACATTTATGAGATACTCATAGTTTTGAGGGTACTCATGAAAACTATTGACTTAGTATGGAGACACAATACATGTTATTAATCTTTTCATTTGTATGCAGTTACCTACTTCTCAAACAATACTAATAACAAATTGCCCCCAAACTCAAACCTATCTATACCAGAAGATTCTCCTATTGGCAAGATAAACAAGACATCTGTAATAAAACCATGTAGAAAGCTACATTTCTTAACAAATCCACTTCCTAATAAAACACCATCTGCAAGCAACCCTCAGTTTCCCCTTGTTATATAAATAGGTCTTTTACTGTTTTCAAATGTAGTTGCCAGAAAATTTTTCTAAGCCCCATGGTAGAAGACATCAGTCTATTTTTGATTGCCTGGAATGATAATAAATTCTGTAATACTAAGTTTTTTACACAAAAAAGCTACTTGTTTAAAAAGCATTCTTCTACTTAGAAACTAACATTTTGCAGTAAAATTGGTTAGACATCTAGTATCCTTAGTATTGGTACAGACATTCTAAGAATCAGGGAAATGTTTCAAGGATAGGATATAATTGAAATTTCTCCATTATACACATAAGCATAGACACATAAACATGGGTGCACACACATGCACATTTCATTTTTATAATAGTTTATGATCTCTCAATTCAGAAATATAATCATACATTATTTGTATATCTTAGTATCACATCTTAGCCTTTTGGCTAAGATCAAGCGTATTTGTACATTTTAGAATACTGTGTTTCCTGATCATTCACTCCCCACTTCTCCCAAATACATTTAACTAACACATATATCAGCCTCCTGTCACTCGAACCAGGGTAAGAGTTGGGAATGCTAAAAAAAATACAGTGGCTGCTCTCCTGAGAAGCCTTTTTAGTAATAAAATAATGCTACTACTCCTTAAAGATAACTACTTTGACTAGGGACCTAGAACTCAATGATTAGAACTCTTGGTGCCAGGGGCTGGGGCTTAAATGTAATGATAAGTGTTTTTTGAAAAGTTCATTAAGATTTAATAAGGTGAATTTCCAGACCTGATCGGAGTTTTAGCCACATAAATGCTATTTTGTTCAAAGCTCCATAATGCTCCACTCTATCTATACTTACACCCATGTTTTTTAAAATATATTTTATTGATTATGCTATTACAGTGGTCCCATTTTTCCTCTTTTATTCCCCTCTGCCCTTCACACCCCCTCCCACCCACATTGCCCCACCTTAGTTCATGTCCATAGGTCATACATATAAGTTAATTGGCTTCTACACTCCCTATACTAAACCTTCCCCTCACCTATGTTTGATCTACACCTTTCTAACCTCACACTTCCTTTCCTTCTGTTTTTGGTTTTCAAATTACCCTTAGAGTCTGTTTATTCTCATGACTTTAGGGTGCTAAGCTTCTCTTTACCCACCTTTTATGTGCTTCCTTGAAACCTATATTTTAAAATTAGTTCTTCCTTCAATGATCTCTTATGATGACTTTATCGCACCTGGCTCATTTTTCTACAAGGCTCTACCAAAGCCTATTTGTTCTGTGCATCACTGAACACTATGTTCAGTGTGCATATGTTGTTTCTTGGATCATCATCTCTAGAGTTGACAACAGCTGAGACTCTGGAAATGTAACTCTCAATGGTGTGTCATAGCATTGAGCAAAAACATGAAGTCATTTCTGAATCAAGGTCAGCCATTTTGTGAATGTATAAAAGAGAGGATTACAAAAGAATGGATCTCATGGGAACTGTTACCTGTCACTCCACTAATGAGGTATGCAGAAGGCTGACAGACCTATTAGTGGGCCATTGTTATTTCAGACCAGTCCTGGTTGAAGGCACTGCTGTGTAAGGAGGGAACAATAGCGGATACCAGGGCAAGTGCAGGAACAAAGATGATATCCAAGTCTCTCATCATACTCCTCTTTCAAAGCCAATTTCTTCTTGGTTTATAAGTATTACAATTCGGTATTAAGTCATCCAGTGGAAATTGGGATCTGGGCTTCCAAATGGCTGTTCAGAAGAAGAGTGAAATAAGATACAGGAAGGCAGAGTATAAATAAAATGTTTAATAGAGGATGAATTTTCTAGCAAATGTTTACCTTTGTTCATGTTATTTGATTAATATTATGGCTTAGAAAATGTAATCAAGTAACCATTTTTGAAACTAATTCATTTGACAAACATTCGTTGAGTATTTTTTTTTTATGTGTCAGGTATTTGCTAGGCACTCAGGATACAGAGAAGAATGAGACATACCTTACTCTCAAGGAGCTCAAAGTTTAGTAGCAGAGACAGGCATATAAGCAAGTATAATACAATGAAAAGGGTGCCTATATATATATATATATATATATATTACACAGAGGATGACAGATATATAGATATGGATATGGATAGATATAGATAGGTAGAGATAGATAGAGATATAGATGATGATATAGATATAGATGATATAGATATAGATGATATAGATATAGATGATATAGATTAGATATAGATATATAGCACTAGATGAGCCCAGAAAAAGTGGTTTTTATTAAGATTGGGAAAATCAGGGAAGCTTTCATAAAGTGACAACTGAGTAGGCTTGAAAGAGAAACAAGATTTCACCAGGAAGACAGGGTAGAGTAGGAAGAGACACTGTATGCTGAAAGGACAGTAGGTACAAAAACAAGGAAGTACAATACATTATATGACAGGAAATTACACATAGTTCTCTAGGGCTAGGATTTCATCTGTTTATGAAGAAATGGTAAAACATGAAGTCAGAGAGAGAATATCTTTGTATGCAGGACAAAGAACTCTGGACTTTTTTTTCCTGGAAGTGATGAGAAGACATTGAAGAATCCAGAACAGGGAGTGACATGACCAGATTTTCCCAGTAGATTAGCCTTTATGGAGGATGGTTTGGAAGCAAGGTAAGACTAGAGGGCTAGAGACACAACAAGGAGAGCTATCACAGCAGACCAGGTGAGAGATGCTCGAGGGTACTTCTAAGGTAGTGACAGTGAAGAGGTGACAGATGGGGGAGATATTTAGGAAGAAGCTTGACAGGGCATTGAATTATGATACTAAAAGCAAAACTGCCTCAAAAATGAAAAAAAATATTAAAAACACGCATTCAGAAAATACAACCAACAGCCTAAATCTCCCTTTCCTTTGTGTTCCCATCATTCTCTGAAATCACTCCACCTACTGAGTATGAATAAAGGAAGAAAAAAACAGAGGGCACATATATGGTCAGACTTCTCTAATTCAGATACCACTAACTTGGAATCTCCAACAATATAGACTATCCGTGACTCTTATTAAGAATTTCAACCTACTTTCTTCCTCCATGTCTTTTCGAGCTTTTAGTCACCAGTAACAGGAATCCTGTCTAAAAGCAGTGGCTTCTTCCAATCAAGCGCATAAGGTACAGTAGGTAGTAGCTTACATGGTGGTATATGAGGGGCACCCAATATATGTACCACACCAAACAGTCAGAAGGCCTGAGATCCAATCATTAGTGATTTGTTCCTTAAAGAGAGGCTTTAGTCCCTCAGGACTTCTCTTTTGCAAAGCAATAATTTCTGAGATGGGTAGAGCACTCAGTCTTTCTAAGCCCAATGTAATTTTGGTTGAGCATAATGTCTTTGGCTTTCACAGGAGGGCTCAAGGTAGTATAAGAGTAGTATAAGAGGGCTATATAGATACCGGTGAGAGAAGGTGAGGCAAAAGGGAAGACTGGGAGTATGGAAGATAACATAAGATCCTACCAAGGGATAGCCCTGCAAGCACTCAAGAAGCCAAGGTTGTTAAAGAAGCCTTCCACTTCAGGTTCCAGCAAATCACACTGGCACATTCTTGCATATTAAGGAACTTCTGTGTTTTATGTTTATTATATGCTATTGGCTAGTCAAGACCTATCATGACTCACAATCTTTTCATGGCCTCACATTGTTTATGACCAATTTAAATCTGCAGTACATAATACTGAAAATGTATTGTCTGGGATTACTTCATAATCCAACCTTTCATTCACTCAGAGTGACCTTCTCTTTTGTCATTCCAAATTATGAAGTTTTAACTCTATTTGCAGAGTGTTAATCAGTCAAGTCACAAGTGACAGAAAATCAAAACTCAGATTCTGACATTGAAGAGTCTCATTTATTGCTTGAAAAGGTAAACAGAGCTGCTTGTGAATACTTGATTATAGAGGCTATAGCAGTAAACTACAAAAAAAAGAAGCAAAACAAAACTTTAAAATTACTTACTTCACTTGTCTGGAGAAGTGTAAACTTTGGTAGTTTAGTCTTTGAAATGGTTGTACTGGGTTTTCCATCCAAGAGGGATCCAAACGACAGATTTCCAAAGCTATTATCAAATTCAATAGAAGGTTCCAGTGATGGAGAGATGTCTGGTGTCTGGTCCTGGCCATCCATGGGTCTGACACATGCAGTTGATTTTTGTTGCCCCATGCTTATTTTGCAGTAAAGCCCTGGTTGGAAGTTTTGAACTGAAAGGCCACTGCTGGGAGCCAATAAAGAGGATGCAACTAAAGGAGACCCAGGTGCTTGCACTGAAAATTTAGATTCTTCTGGTGAGTTGGATTGAAATATTTCTTTGAATGTATCACCTGCACTGCATTTGAGACTACTGTCTTCCTTTGCTGATGGGTTTGACTCTTCAACTGTTCCAACTTGAGGCTGTTCAGCTGGGTAAACAAAGAAGTCTTCCATTCTAGCTTGGGGCTGGTCCTGTGAAGATGGCTGCATCTTGTTTGACTGACTACCTGCCTGGGTTGCCAGTAGAATGCTAGTGTTATGACTACCTTGTGGCCAGTCAGGTTTTGATTTCCTGTTGTGCATTAGAGTTGAGTTCAGTATCACAACAGAAGGTGGAGGCATTGGTGCTGGGGGGTGAGTGTTATCCTGGTAAGGTGGAATCATTTGGTTCTTTTGTTCTGTGAAAATACTTGGTCTGTTTTTGTTGATGGAAGCCTGGGACACATAATTCTTTGGGATTCCCACTAAATGATTCTGATTAGAATGGTTAGTTAACAAATCCTTCATTTCATCATAGTTTCCCAGTGTGTTCTGAATTCGGTTGGCAAGTGCATCACCTTTGTTTGTCTAAAATAACAAAAAGATGGGGGTGGGAGGAGAGAATGAATAAGTTTGTGATTCCTAATGTTTATGTTTCAAACATGTTCTAAGTAGACTAGCATATAGGGTTCTCTGAATTCTTATGCTGCTATAGAATTTCACACTTTTCATGTGCTAAGAAAAAAATCAATAATGCTATTGAAATAACCTCTTGGAATGAGATGGTTGGTTAAAGTTTGTATACTCCTGGCCTGTGCTTAAAAATGCTCATTGGGGGAAGGTATTAAATTACTTAATTTATGAATTTTATTAGTCAAATAACTAACTTTAAGTCAGATGAGCTGAACTGTTATATTCTATGTTGTGATTCACAACTTCTGCTTACTGATCATTGGAATTATAAAGGATCGTTTGACTTGTAGTTGTTCTTGGCATGTTAGTCCTTTGCATTACATTATACCATGAAAGAGGCTTAGCTTGTTGGATAAGAAAGTCAGTTAAACTATAGTATCATAAATACTTTCAGTTTAGAAAAGGCATGGGATTAAGTAACACCTAACTGAGCTAATTTATGACTAAAGCAAACCTAATTCCTTTTAATCAAAGAAATATAAATTACTGGTGTCTACCTACATATTCTGGAGACAATAGTGTTTACATATTGATGATTCATACTTGTTTATTCTGAAATGGTAGCTAGGGAAAATCAACAGTGACTCAAGATTTCCTTTGTCTTTTCAATTATTTAGAAAATTTATTCAAGGATTTAGCACTGACTGGTGTGGCTCAGTGGATTGAGTGCTGGCTTGCAAACCAGGGTCACTGGTTCAGTTCCCAGTCAGGGTACATGCCTGGGTTGCGGGCCAGGTCCCCAGTAGGGGGTGTGCAAGAGGCAACTGCACATTGATGTTTCTCTCCCTCTCTCTGTCCTACCCTTCCCCTCTCTATAAAAAATAAATAAATAAAAATATTTTTAAAAGAATTTAAACTGTTGCTTAAGTAAATCAAAAGTCAGATTTTCAAAGCAATGTTGGCAACTGAATCATTCTATGGAGAGCCAACATACTAGCTCTACTATCCCCTATAACATATACCAATCTTATTTAAATGGCTATGATTATTTTTAAAATAGCTAACTTCCTACATATTTTTTTCTAATATAGAAAGCACAGCCTTTTATAACTAACATTGGCAGGGAGTTATATACTTGGAAATTACTGATGAAAGCTCAGTTTTTCAACTTCAAAAGTGAGTTTTTTACTCTCTTTACCTGCTTAAGATATTATCAAAATAAGATGTTGAATTCAGAAGGGCAAAGTACTTCTTAGTGCCTAGGCTATACTCTTCTGGCCCAAGATGTTGGAATAAAACAAGGTTACTGTCACTCATGAAGGCATGTGGCAGTAGGGCAACTGGATAGAGAAGACACCCACCATATGTAACTTTTATATTCTGGAAACGAAAAGCTTGTTTTCCATGCACGGGATTGGGTAACCACCTCCCCACTGGTACAGACTCTACTGAAGATAGATGTTTAATATCTAAGATTTCTCACATGCCTTTACCACAGCCCAGTATACTAGTGTACACAGAGAGTATGCTGATCTGAAATTTAGTCTAAACCTAGGTTGTATGATTGTGTGCTGTTTTTTTTTTTTGTATGTGAAGATGGGAGAATATGGAAATGAATAGAGAGTGAAGTGCCAGAAATGGATTAAATCACCCAGGGAAAAATGTAGAATGGGAAGATTAATGAGAACCCTGGAAAATATCAACCTTTGATTAAGAGAAGGAGAGGAGCCAGAATAAGATACCAGGTAAGGACAACCAGAGAGGGATTCAAACTGAAAACTTTGGGTTCATTATTAGCATGATCTCCATATATTGTATACAGTATTCAACTCATACCATGTGTTAAATCATAGAAGAAACTTTCAAAAAAATAGAGCAGTTTAGAAAATATGATTTTAAAGATTAAGGGAAATTATGCTAAATATATGCTAAGAGAGGTCTGTCAGGAATGGGGGATTTTGGAAATCAATATACATATATCAATTTAGTTTTCTTACCCCCAAGAACAGGTTATACTGTATTACATATAAACTTGGTGCTGAAGTACTGATTAAACAATTAACATTTCATATAATCCTCAGCAGAATGAATGTTCCATTTTCAGAAATATATTTGAAAGACATATTTAATAGAGATGGGTAGAAATTACTTTTATTCTCTAAAGGCCCTGAATTTATCCAACTTAATGGCAGCAATTACTTTTCAGTTAAGGCAAAGATAAACCCTCTGTCTCCTCTTCACGAGAGTTGGACAATGAACAATTTGGGAAGCAGCCAAAACCAGTCTCTCCATTCAATCCCTAAACTCAGACAAAGATATTCCATTGAGCTGAGGGCCCCATAAGAATTTAATGTGAGGCATTGTTGTACTGGTCCCTCAAACTGTTTACTTCTAGGGTTAAAGATTGCCTGAAGAACACTGATACCTTGCTAGCTTCAAGGATCTTACACAACAAAGAGAAAACACACTTCATTCCCATTTTAAATGCCTTCATTTTACATTGTCTCATTCATTGAGTTAGGACATGCTTCCTTCCATCAAAGAAAATTCGATAGCCTATGAACTTTTCCTTATTGCCATAACTACCAGGATGTTCAAAGTTAAATTTATTGAACTTTTATTGAAACTTCACTTGTCTTTCATTTAAAATTAATTGAACTTTCATTAAAACAGAGTTCTATGGGATCAAAACCATGTCCCATTATGTCACAAAGACCACCACAATACCTCAAAGCCCTGAGAAGTAATTTTTTCTCTCTAGGCCAGCCACATCAGGAGTCACATTCCTGGTCCTGTTCAGCAGTAAATAAAAGGAACAGGCTCATCTTTACTTCAATGGAGGAAACCTTGGTTATGTTTTATTGTCTCTTCATTTATGTCTACAGTTATAAAGATCTGGAATTGTGATACATGCTTAGGTATCTTTTACATCTCCAGGTTTTAAAATATGCTTGAAATTAGGAGAAGTAATAAATTAGTCAATGTATAAAACTCTGTCTATATGAATAAAATTGGAGGAAAATTGAAAGCTTTCTAAATAAGTCTAGAAAATCTACCTCCTATTACATAAACAGTTATGATTTCTTTTCCTGCACAAAAGTATAAAGTTTTCAAGATCAGAGACCACCTTTTATTTGTTCTTCTATTTTTAAGACTTAGCAATATGTCTAGTGCATATAGACACTCAATAAATTGTTGCTGAATTGAACAGGATCAAATTATAATTCATACATTGTCTATATCAAAATAATGTATTTTGGGTAAAAGCTATATAAATAGAAAAGCAAAAGAGGAGCTAAGTTGGTTACTGTGATTGAACATGAAATTGAATTGCGAGCTTCTTTGTAGCTAAGGCAATAAGGAAAAGCTCATAGCTTATAGAATTATTTTTGTCAGAAGGAGAGAAGCTTACCTTAATTCATTAAATAAAACAAATGATTGCCAGGTACTAAAATATGAAAAGAAATTCCTCTCATTGGATTAAATTCAGCCACAAAATTTTTGAACAGGAAAATAGTCTTTAGTACCAATTTTACAGAAAATGCAAAGATGACCTCATGTGACTTTTCCTTCCAATGACTAAAAAGCAAGAGCATTGTATGAAATAAAGAACAGACAGTAACCAAAGGGGAGTGAGGAGGGAGATAATGGGGGAGAAAAGGGAAGGGTTGTTAAGGAACATATATAAATGACTCATGGACAAACTCAAAGTGGGGGAAGGATAGAGGGTAAGATGTGGGGGTGGGTAGGGTGTGGGAAAGTGGTGGTGGGGAAATGGAAACAACTTTTTTCAAACAACTATAAAAAGAATAAAAAGAATAAATGAAAAATGAAAAAAATAAAACACTGTGCCCCCCAAAATAAAAAATAAAATCCAATTCAGAGAAGGCAAGTCTGCATGTGGAGTTACGAGGCTAGACCAGTATCTCCAACTGTGAGGCTTTCCTGTGTATTAATGGTATAAGAATGGAGCTGGGGCAACCTGAAGGAATGGAGGGATGTCAGCTCCCTTAGACTAACTTCCTTACAGAGGAATTGTCTCAGATAGAATTGTAACCAGAAAGACAGTTCAAGATTGAATTCTCTGGCAACACTTTCTGTGTTGCTGATTGAAGGAAGATCCATATGATTTGTATAACAGACATGCTGTGGCTACAAGTAGGAATTACTGTGGTCATTTTTAAGACATATACTGGTAAGCTGAAAACACTCATGAGACAGAGATAGACATGGAGGGCACACAGACACATAGCCTCAGAAGTCCATTATTATCAATCTCCAATAATTAATAGTACAGTCCACATGGACAGAGTGAAGTCTCTGCCTCTCCATCATTGGAGGTGGGTAACTGACAACCGGTTTTTAAATTTCTCATGATGCTTATATGCTATCTACTGAATAGAAAACTCAGCGAGGCCTGAAATACGTTTATGTACACCTACACAATGTACTCTTATTATACACAATAGCAACTTGTTTTTCACCCTACAGAGTTTTAGCAATCCTATTAAGAACATGATATTCTGGGCAGTATTGATTCAACATTATAAAACTGGAAAAAAATGAAATCTGGTCACTTTAATAATTATAGGTTTCCTTCAATTTGGCCATTTCTGTACTTCCCATTCTAGTTAATTGGTTGATTCTTTAAAGGTAACCTCTCCAGCCATTACTTTCTGGGTAACCACAATTTCTCCATTATCAAGGAAATGCATTTTCCAAGTATTTTCAGGAATGAATTACATGTCTGGTTTGTGGCTCATGACTAACAGCACTCCTTCATTTAAGCTTTTTGCCTCTCATTACTTTAGGAAATGCAAAGTTGCCTCAGTTTGCTTCTAATGTTATCTACCAATCAGTAGTATAATTTCATTGCAGAACTAATGTGCTAGAAGGTAATTGTACCATAGTATTTCTTTTTAATAAAGATAACTAAATAACTTAAGTTTTGAGGTTCATTTCTTCCTTTTATTTCATTTTAGCTAATGTATGTGATTTAGTAATACATTTTTTTCTAATTCTAATATTTTTCAATTAATGTCTCTAAGCAGTAAATAGATATTTCTTTAATGATAATAACTTGAATTTGTACAGTACTTTACAGATTTCAGGGCATAGTTTCCCAGGTTGTTTGCCTTGATCTTTACAACCATGAGAGTCAGTGAAGCAGCTGTATTCTCAATCTGGCTTCTAATTGTTCCAATACAAATGGCCTAAGATAATCCACCTAACTTCTCTGTGCCCCAGTCCTTGTTTTTTATTCTTATTGAGCTGTGAAGAGCTATAAATGTTAGTTGTTATTGTTATCAGGTTTTATTCACTTCAGAGGAGAGGAAACTATAGGTCAGAGAAATGAAGTCACACAGGAGGTAAGCTTCTTCTAACTTCCTGTCAGAGTATATGAACAGCTTCCTGTTACAGATACAGAATCGAACAGAACTGGGTCTATTTACCACTTATATGGATATGTAAGGTTCAGAGAAGCTACTCACCTCTCTTAGTCTCAAATTCCTCATGGAAAACATGGGGAAGATGCCTACTCCAGTTGTTTAAAAAACTAAACACACACATATATAAAGCCCCAGCACAGTGCCTGGCAAACAGTACACACTTGGTATATTCTAATTTCTTATCTCTCTCAATATTTTCATACTAATCTAGACATGTCAAACTTTTCAATCACTTTTAAAGACATCCCTCTCCACAGCATAGCACAAACTAACTCAAACTTGAAAGACATAAGCAACAAAAGCAGCCACACACAGAAATTACCTACCTATCAAATCTAGGTGTGGTTGATATTCTTACCATTCTGGGAGTGGTATAGATGAAGCAAAGAAAGGAAAGAGATCAGCCAAGAACATGAGAAATCACTGTTTCTTCTTTCTGCCTAGAAGGGGCAGTCAGTCCTACGAACTGATGTTCATTGGCTAGTTTATTATCACTGACACTGTTGGACAAGTGATCAAGCAATGTTTTAGGGTTTATGGTGGCAAAAAGTTTCCTGAAAGTCCTGGTCCATCACCAGGGATTTTAATTTTTTTTTAAATTTGATAAGCATTCCTACTCAAAAAGAGATGTGGTATGCCTTCATCTCTACCAGTAGCTTGTGGGATAGCTCTAGAATTATCATTACCAATAGCATATCAAGCTACTCCAAGGATGTCCATACCAGTCAAGTTATGGGGAGTTTTTGGAGGTTCACATCAGTTTTAGTATCCTAATACGGGGAAAAGGACAGACCTATGCTCCAGTGATCACCTAGAAAACTCTGAACATGGACATAGTATAAAATGGCAGCTAATCATAAAAGCAATGGTGAAAGAAAATTACTAGGTCATCAACTGTTAACATTATTCTTTTCCTTCACAGTCTTTATCAAAAACAGAGGCTCTTCTTCATCAAGAAGCATAAAGGTAATAGGCTGCTAATCACATAATAGGCCTAGCCCTGTACTAGACTAATGTTCCTGTCAGTGTCTCTATCTAATATGCCTTTGACATATCAAGATGGCTTTTTAAAACTTCTAACAATGTTGATAACATATTTTAATTGCCTTACATCTAAAATAACACTTACATCTAAAAATAAATGTGTATACATATATAAAATGGTCCTTGTAAACAAAAGATGATGTTTAACTTAAAGGTATAAGACCACTAATTGAAAAGGACTTGAAATTACAAAAGGGGAATAAACCAAGGATGCTACACCTCATAAGAGTGTTGAATACAGAGTATTGAATTTTAAGGATGCACACTTTGTGTAAAGTTCATTTTTAACCTATCCAAATATAATTTGTAAAACTTATGTGGTTGTTTTCTTTTCTCAAGAAAGGATGAGGCATCTATCATCCCTTTATCTCTCTTCCATTGTCTGTAAAAAATGTAAGCCACAACTGCTTGTCCTGAACCCAATCTTCCTTCCACTCTTTTGCTTTGTTCTCAATCTAATATTCCATCCCCATCTTTATTCCCATGGCTCACATGTTCTTGATTTTGTGTTTTCTCATCACCTCTGGAATCTTATTTTATTTATTCTCATCTCTCCCTCTTGTACGTTCTTCACCCTCTCCATCTCCAATGACATCAGTTTCTTCCCATCAATCTTTGAACACATTTAAGTTTCTTTCACTTTAAAAAAAGTCTTTCTTCCATATAATTTCTCTGTTTGCATTCTAACTGGATTTTTTAATGTCATCCTCAATACAAAATCTCTCTGAAAGACCTTTTCTACTTTTACTGCCTCTCTTTCTTTATTTTACTACTTCTTATTTACTCTCCAACCTCTCACAATTTGGCTTCCCACAATGACCACAACCATCAGCAAATAAAACAACTCTCCCTAAGGTCAATAATTAATTCTAATCTGCAAAATCCATCAGCCATTTTCCAGTCCTTACCTTTCCTGACCTCTCTAACATATATAACCAGCAAATCCCTCCTCTATAAATCCCTTATTTGGGTCTATTAAATGATTCTCTCCTAGTTCCCTTCCTACCTCTTTGATCATTTACTCCCTTTTAGTTAATTTCATGGACTCAGCTTTTACCAGCTATTTTACCCCTAAAATATTTTACTCCCAGAGATTTTTTTCTTTGTCCTTACTCAGTAATCTTACTCAGTGATATTCATTCTCACAGCTTCAATTGCCACCTACAAGATAACATCTAGCTCTCTCTCTCTCTTGGCAACTTTCATTAGCTCCAGATACACATATCCAATGCCTAGAGGATATGTCTCCTTTAATATCCAACTGGTATCTCAAAACCAATACACTCAAGATATTATTATTTTTCCTACAAGTATTAACCCTGTTGTCCTCCTGAACAACCTATTAGTACCACCATCCTCTCAAGTCAGATGGAAATAACTCCTATATCACTCTCCCCACATCCAGACATTAGGCTCACCATTGCAACTGCCTTACTCTACCTTAAATCCTGTTTGCCATGAACTCCCCTTAGCAAACAATAATAGCTTCTTTATCTGCCTCTAGTTTGCCTTCTCTCCAATCCATTCTCCACATTTTCAACATTATCTTTTATAATTCTAAGTTCTGGTCATGTCCTGACTTGAAAACTTGTAATAATTTCTCTCCATTAACAGAAAATAGGGTGCCATGTCTTCACTAATCCTTCCCCTATCTCTCTAGCAGATGTTGTGCAGTCAGACACTCATTCATTATGATTTCTGCCACTGTGCAAGAAATCCCTTGAAAGCAGGAACTATGCCATATTTCCCTTTGTAAGTAGTCTAAGACATGACTTGCAAATAATGGGCCTTCAGTAAATGCTTGTTAAACTAATCATTTGTCTAAATATGCACATTCAAAATTAGTATGAAAATTAAATCAATTGAGATAGAAAAATCATTTTCAAATAATATCATTACCTACAAATTAAAACTAGTAGTTTAAGTGACTTAAGTCTCTTTGTCAGAGGTAAGTAAACTTGGAAGATACTTGAGGGTTTTGATCAAGAGTTGCTTATTTATTCTAATCAAGGCAGTAAGAGTCTAGTTTCACTAGTCATCAATCCAAACAGCATACTCTCTGCCTAATAGTAGTATTTGTACCCATGCAATCTTTATTAAGAAGTTTCATTTTCAAGAAGTCACTGTTCTATCAATGGTGCTTTTCTAAAATCAGAACACATAAAAATTCTCTATTTTTGTTTCACCTCTTACATAATTGTTGTTTTATTATAGACAATTACACTGCTGTGAAATTTCAATAAAAACCAACCAGCTTCCAGCAGTTTGAAAAGATTGTCTCAACAAACTCCACTCCAAATGGAAAGTTCAGAGCCAGTTATTGTCAAATCAATATTTAAACATAAAATTATGATAGTTATTGGAGCTACACACTAGTTAGAATACCACTAGAAAATCAACCTAGCTATACTACCCAGTCTGATTGAAGCAGTCTCCAAAACCATGATTATTAATAAAAAAAAATGAATAGATGCTAAAAACCTAAAATGGAAAAGGAATTCAGTAGCCTTGCAATGGATGGCACTCACAGGGAAGAGAAATAGACATGTATATTGACATTCCAAAAAGTCTTCAGGGGCTTCCTTGCTGATATTCAAAGTGGGAGAAAGTATCATGAGAGCATTCCTTGCTGTAGAAAGTGTTAGGCAATAAAGAACTCTTTGGAGACAGAAAGCCTCAAAAGTCCCTTTCAAATTTTATTATGTTCACCAAAGAAGATGGCATATGCCTTTGAAGACTTCCTCATAACCTTGCAATTGCCCCAAATACAGTACATGTATATAATTCACTTGTAAAATATATTATCCTGAAAATGATTTGAGTGATTTAAATATAGATTAAATGTTGATTAGCGCATTCAAAGATGTAATAAGTAACTATTTTCCAGAAAGATAAATTACATAGATATTCAACTACCTTGTAGGGCTCCCCCAAAAGATCAAAGCCTGAAGAAAAGAGATCATCTTCTTGCTGGACTTCTTGATTTCTCTGCTCCCATTCCCTTTTTTTAAGTGTACTACAGTCTTGTTCATAGTGACTAATATGAAAAGAAAAAGGCAAAAAGACAAATAGATTAATTAGTCACGTAAGTCATTTAACTCTCTTGTTATCAATAAGGAGAAAAAGTACAAGTCAAGGCTATCAAACTGATACCGAATTGAGAGCATAATTTTTAGCTAGGGTGACTGAAAGCCTTTTTTGGTAAACATTTCACAAAGCATGGAGTCTGACTTGAACAACAAACTTCTGTTAATGAAAAAAGTTGTAAAAACCTTAAATAAATTTAACACATAAATGTTTTATAAATACGAGTATCTCTGTGAGACTGACTCATCACATTTCAGGTTTGCCCACTGGAGGATCAGTAGAAAAGCTTTCAGACAATGACTAAGATGTATTCTGGGGCTTTGGATATTATAGAACAAAACTGCTTCTTTATTTATTTTTAAAGACTTTATTTATTTATTTTTTTAGAGAGGGAGGAAGGGAGGAAGAAAGAGGAGAGAAATATCAGTGTAAGAGAGAATCATCAACCAGCTGGCCCCTGCACATGCTCTGACCAAACCCACAAGATGGGCAAGTGCCCTCACTGGGAATTGAACTGGTAACCTTTTGTCTTGCGGGATGATGTTCCAAGCAACTGAGTCTCACCAGCTCAGTGAGTACATATATGTTGCACAAATTTGAATTATATGACTTATGTAAAATGCTTAGTAGGTGCTAGATAAATGTTGCTTTTCTTCTTCATGTTAATATTTTCATGTTAAGACTTAATTAGACAATTGACATATAAATGAACTTAATAGCTAAAGAAAGTACAAGAGTTACCCTGATATAAATGTGCAGTTGACAGGTTTAGAATGCAGCTGAAGTCTTAATGCCCATCAGTGGCAGCCTAGTTTGCTTATGAGTACCATGAATTTAATTTACAAAATAGGAGCCCAGGAGTGTGAAATATCAATGGGAACTTATCTAGATATTGATACACATGGAGAGTAAGCTGCCACTACGCTTAATCAAACACCTTTCTCCACAGGAATCCTTGAACTGACAAGTTCAAAGTGATTTTGACAGTCTTATCTTCTGGATAAACGACACTTCATTTCTTGATTTGAAAAATAGTGGCAACACTTATAGGATATTTAAACATACAGTATGCTTTCATAATATAAACAGTGTCAGATATGTGAGAGCTCACTGGGCTACTCATGTATATGCTCAACAAATGTTGCCATTGTCTGTAAAAACAAAAAAGAACCTCTATAACTCTACCCAAAGCTGAGGCCCCACATCTGGGTCCTACCTGGTCAAGAAAGATGCCAAGCCCAGATACTGAAAGCCAGTCTACCTATTTGCAGTCTCAAATGATATCCACAGGTATTACATTTGCTAGTATCATCTCTCATTTCCATTCACAAGTTGGGTCCAGAACCTCAAACAGTTGCCATGTATCACAATGTATTTATTAGAGGTTGATGTGGAATCACCCAGGGACAGTAACATCTTCAGTCCAAGAAGTGTGGAGCATGAGATTTGACCTCAGCACCATATATTGAGTATGGGTACCCAAGACCATCATTAATTTGTGAAAATCTAAGGAAGATTGGATGTCAGAGGTTGAGGTGGAGGGAACAAGTTAAAGCAATATTTAGTCATGGTGGGAGGAGGCTTTGTTACAAAAAAGAAGTACATAATTTGTGTGACTTCTATAGCAGATGATTTTCAATGTACAAATAAGAGCCAAAGTCTCTTGTGAAAAGTTCTGAGAAACGTGAGCAAGATGTCAGTTTCCTACTTATCTGTTCATTTTGTGTACCTGACAGCCCAGAATAAGAGACCCATACCTATAGATCACATTTGATCCTCCCATGAAGAGCACTGAAGTACTTTGGTCTCTTGAATTTGCAAATTACCTCCTTTGAGACATAGATATAATTAAACACTTGAAGGGAAAAAAGGAGAAGAAACAGAAACATGTTTCAACTTGTAGGACAACTCATCAAGTGGCCAACAGTCAAGGCATTTTGCATGCTTTTGACCTGGGGTTGATTTGTTGGAGGCACTTGGCTGCATTTTGCATTAGTTCATTAGCTACCAAAATCCAGATGAAAATCTGAAGAACAGACTGAGTGTGCATCTGGGTGTTATCTGTTGCAAGAAAACTGCCTATTGCATTTTAAAACACATAAAATAAAGAATAGGGAATTCTCATATCTCTGGGGAGAATGATTTAATCTCCAGAAAGTTCTACTGCTCTTGGAAGGCAAAAAATCTGTCCAACTTTTTTTCTTTTTCACTCAGCATGGCATTGTATTGAAAGCATCACAGAGCGAGGTATAACAAAGAATAAACTACATGTGGCTTTCACAGTGTGTAGAACATCACTGATTTATGACTGAAACCAAAATTACTAATTTGAAGCACCAGCTAATTAAAATCATGGCTAGGTATTTACCCTCCCTTTATATCTATGGCTGTTTATAATTATGAGGACATTTTTATCTATGGAATTAAAGTCCTTATGATTCAGGCAGATTGTGTTTGAATCTGTGAGTCCTTCAGAGGCCAAAGGAAAGCACATGTCTATCACCTGATGATCTGACATACCTTCACACTCCCGAGCTTGTTTTCCAAAGAAACAAAAGACTCCAATAGCCCATGAAGAAATGCTCAAGCCAGAAATATGAATTAATCATCATGCTATTTGTCTAAATAATTTTAGTTTATTCACATTGATGAGAACAGGGTGAATTGGCCCTATCAGTGTGAAAACTCATTTTTATATTGGGATGTTGAGCCAAAAAGCTCAACTCAAGGACTCTCCACTCTTAGCAAGTTAAGATGTTCTTTCAATATGTTTCTCCCAGATATAATGAACTTTGTCACATTGTGGTGATATAAAAATCACTGAACAGTCAAAACTCAATTTATTCCTAATTAACCAAAGATCTTTGGCCTTTCTCTCTCCAGCTTATATTTATGGAATCCCTGCTTCACTGACATATGCCCTAGGTGACAAGAAAAGGACAGAAAGAAGCAAAAATTCAATTTAACTACAGACATACATCAGAGATACTATGGGGTTGATTCTAAAGCACAACAATAAAGTATCTATTAAAATTATTATATTTTCCCATTACCATTTAATCCCCTTATATCCCACTCCCCACTGCAGTCACCACACTGTTGTCCATGTCCATGAGTCCTTTTTCCTTTTTGATCAATCCCTCCACCCCATAACTACCCAGTAGCTGTTATCCTGCTCTCCATCTATGAATCTGTCCCCATTTTCCTTGTTCATTAGATTCCACATATGGTATTTGTCTTTCTCTGAGTAGCTTATTTCACTTAGCATAATGTTCTCCAGATCCATCCATACTGTTGCAAAGGGTAAATTTTCTTCTTTTTATGGCTGAGTAGTATTCCATTGTGTAAATGTCTCATAGTTGTTTTATGCACTCATCTACCAAGGGACATTTGGGCTGCTTCCATATCTTGGTGATTATAAATAATGCTGCAGTGGACATAGGGATGCTTATGACCTTTTGAATTATTGTTTTAGGTTTCTTCAGTATGTTTGCAGAAGTGAGAACACTGGGTAAAAAGACAGATCCATTTTTATTTTTTTTTGAGGTATCTCCTTAGTGCTTTCCACGGTGGTTGCACCAGTCTGCAATCCCAGTAACAGTGGGAGAGGGTTCTCTTTTCTCTGCATCCTCACCAGCACTTGTTGTTTGTTGATTTCTTTATGATAACCATTCTGACAGGTCTGAGATGGTATCTCATTGTGGTTTTAATTTGTATCTCTCTGATGATTAGTGATGTTGAGCATCTTCTCATGTTTATTGGCCATCCATATGTCCTCTTTGGAGAAGTGTCTATAAAGTATCTTTATAAAGTAAATTGTAATTTTTTTTCTGGTGGAAAGTCTCCTTTAATCTGGAAAAAAACAAATGCAATATCTGTAATTCACAATAAAATGAAGCACAATAAAACAAGGTATGTTCGAACTCTGCTATTTCAATGTAATGCATGATGGTGAGAAGTTTCTCTCTAGAATAGGGCTTTTATATTAGATCTGATTTTACCACTTGTCTGTCCTTGACCTCCAATAACAGAGAAAATGCTCTTGTTAACACAGAAGGAAACTAGGGCCCTCCTGAAATGAGGGGAGCTGTCCAAAGCCTTCATCAAGGTAATGACAAAAGAAGAAAGGGACCCATGCCTCTTCCATCTTCAAATTCAAGTGATTTCTTCCTATCTTCTCCTTTTCTCAGATACTTTCCTATTCTTTACTTTAAACCTGATCTTGTACACAGGCAACCCCCATTTTTATCATTATAAGTCATAGGTGCATTTACCCAGGACACTTGTAGATTCACTGAGATTGAAAAGGTTCAATTATGCCATCTTCAATACCTCACAGTGGTAGCACCCTCAGACTGACAATGCAGGATAGTCTCTTAAAACAGAGACTGTTGGAACAGGAAGAGATTTTAGCAACCATCTAGTTCTGAAACATAATTTTATAAATGAGAAAACTAAAATGAGAAAGGTAATGGGCCTCACAGCAGGTATGATAGAACTAGGAGGCAGGATCCTAGGTCTTCCAATTCCCAAACTGTTTCTCTTCCTACTACCCCATTGTTTGTTCTTTCTCCTTCCCAGGTTTCCATCACACTCAAAAATAAATATTTGTTTCATTAACACTCTGTTGGTTAACTTTCCTTAGGATTATATTTTATTAGAGATTGCCAGTAGGGAAAAAACTTTGGGAATTTAATTTGGATTCCAATATAGAAAACCCATTAGTTTCCTTTCATCAAAATCTGCAGACCCTGCCCTGGCTGGCATAGCTCAGTGGATTGAGTGTGGGCTGCGAACCAGGCATTGCAGGTTCGATTCCCACTCAGGGCACATGCCTAGGTTGCAGGCCATGGCCCCCAGCAACTGCACATTGATATTTCTCCCTCTCTCTCTCTCTCTCTCTAAATAAATAAATAAATAAATAAAATCTAAAGAAAGAATAAAAGAACAGCACAAATATGTTTAAAAAAATCTGCAGACCCTAAAGGGATAGTAAAAATCAACTACTTGAGGGACGGAAGATGGCGGCTTTACTCTAGGCAGCGTTTTTCTCGGCTTCTGTGAAGAGGAGGGAAACTTGCAGATCAGTGGAGAAACAGAGCAAGTGGACTAGGTTACCGAATCAATTTTGAAAGCAGGACATCAGAAATTATTGCAATCACTGAAAAACCAGACGGTAAGGAGACTGCTTCAGGAAAAAAAGGGGTCCAGGGATCAGCGCAGGGTCTAGGGGTGTGCAGTCCCCAGGCCCAGTGTTCCCTGGTCTGCCTCAGGGCTCCCCGGAGAGGGGAGTCGCTGCTCCCTCCCCTGAATATGGGGGGGGGTGAGCAACTCCAGGGGAGAACGTGTTGCTAGAAGGAACAGATTGGCCAGTTGGACTGGGAAAAAAGCCCCCAGGGGATATGAACACCCTCCCAGAGACCTGGGAGAAGTGAGGACCACTAGCCGCCATGACCAGGGGCAGCCAGGAAGAGCGCCTGCACCCCTAGCCCAGTGGAAGTGCAGATCGGGGGAGAGCACGAGGCAGACCGCGATCGGCTCGCACCCCATAGGGAGGCCTGAATCGCGCACTGTGGTCATGGGAGGGACATGGCGCTTCCTACAGTAGTGGCTCAGAAACTTCCAGCCAGTACGACCAGCGGAGCTGGGAAAGGAGCTAACAGGCCTACCTGGGTCGGAGTGCGGTTCTGCGGGGAACATGGACCTGGAAAGGGCAAGGCTCACGCACCATCCGGAAGACTGACTCGTGCACGCTGTGAACCCAGAAGGGTCACAGCAAGGCACTTAGGGCGATCCTAGACCCCGAATCTCAAAAGTTTAGGGGAGGGTCGTGCCCTTTTACGATTCCCAGGGAGGGCGCAGTGAATCCCAAAACATTGCGGGTGCCTCCTGAGATCATAGAGCTGGAACCCTGCAGGACCCCTGAATCCGGAAGAACGTGGAAGTGAGATCCAGAGAGCCCGTGTGCTCAGGAGCACCCAGGGTACCTGACAGACTTGCTGAGATCTGGCTGGGAGAGAGAGAAGCATTTCAAAGGTCTCTCAGCCAGCTGAAGCCAGCAAGATCAGAAAAACTGGTCTGGCCAGTTAGAAACCAATAAGAGGTTTTTTTTTTTTTTTAATTTTGTTTTGTTTGGTTTGGTTTGGTTTGGTTTTTGTGGCTGTTGTTGGTTGATTGATTTAATCTTGTGTTTTATGTGACATTTTATTTTTCAATTCTTATTATTTTTATATCTCTCAATCCCTTATGTTTCTCTTCCATTCATCCTAATATAATTCCTCCCACTCCAAATTTATCTCTCCTGCACTACAGCTTCTGCTATTCTTTCCTTTTTTTTAATCTTGCAAGTTACTGTAAATTTGTATTATCTTTTTCTCACTTTTCTGAATTTTTTTATTTTAATAGTATTTTGGTATTCTTTTTCTTTCTGTATAATCTTCTTTGCTTGCCTGGTTATACTGTCATTTGATAGGTTCCCCATGGTATCTCAGTCACAATGCGTTGATAAGTTACTATCATTCATCTGTGTTCCATTAATACACTTCTCAAGGTTCTATGTTCTTTATTCTTGTTATCTAGACGTCATCAATTCTGCCACAACAGTGTCACTTTACTATTACTGCTAGTAAGACCTAGTCTATACACTTGTAAATACTACTCAATACCCCTACCTGATCTCAGCCCACTTTGCAATTTTCTGAACTATACTATTGTGGGGGTTGGCTCTATTCTTTTACACACTACTCCTATATACTGATCGTTAATCCAACCCTACCTTAGAATCTGACCTCCCACAGCCTCACAGCTACCTAGATCCAACTAAGAATCCTCTCATCCCCAATAAGTCTTACCTTCTTTCCATCCTACCTAAAATGTGGATACTGGGGAGAAGGATCACGGTTAACACTATAAGGAGCCAAAGGAAAACCCATTTCTTCTCTACTGGCTGCTAATGTAAATACCATAGTATACTGTCTTGCTGTTTTAAACCATTTTGCCTTACTCCTCCAACTGATCACAAAAAAGAGTAGCGGGAAGCTGTGAACACCAGGATACACGAAGGAGATTGCACCACTGAATCTCACAAATATTCTACCATAGAAGATCACACCATAATTACAGGGAATCAGAACAGATCAACATAAAAAAAAGAAGAAAAAAGAAGAAACCCACAAACAATGAGAAAAAAAAGAAACAACCCCCAATTGAAGGGAAACGAGGAAGCCTCAAGAAAAATGCTAAATGAAATAGAGGCAACTCAACTATCAGATAGTGAGTTCAAAACAATGATTATCAGGAAGTTCAATGAACTCACAATGACCTCTCAGAAATTAGAAGGAAACTACATCAATCTCACTGCAAACTATATAAACATGAAAAAGGAAATAGAAACTCTCAACAAAGGTCAAGAGGAAATGAAGAATACAATTTCTGAACTGAAGAACACAGTAGAAGGAATGAAATGCAGGATCAATGAAGCAGAAGATCAGATTAGCGAGCTGGGGGACAAAGTAGAAAACAACATCCACAAAGAGCAAGAAAAGGAAAAGAGGCTCAGAAAGAATGAAGAGGGATTAAGAGAAATGCAAGACAATATGAAACGTAATAATATCCGTATAATAGGGATAGTAGAAGGAGAAGAAGAGCAAGGGATCGAAAACCTAGTTGAACAAGTAATGAAGGAGAACTTCCTTAATTTCATGAGAGAAAAAGTCACACAAATCCAGCAAACACAAAGAGTCCCAATCAAGAGGAACCCAAAGAGGCCACCTCAAGACACATCATAATTAAAATGGCAAAATTTCAAGACAAAGAGAGAATCTTAAAGGCAGCAAGGGAGAAACAGGAAGTAACATACAAGGGAGCCCCAATAAGGCTAACGGCTGACTTCTCAATGGAAACACTTCAAGCCAAAAGAGAATGGCAAGAAATACTCCTAGTAATGAGAACCAGAGGTCTGCAACCAAAGCTACTTTACCCAGCAAGGGTCTCAATCAAGATAGAAGGCCTAATAAGAAGCTTCACAGACAAAAGAAGTCTAAAAGAATACACATCGACCAAACCAGCTCTGCAAGAGATTCTAAAAGGACTGTTTTAAGGAAGGGAAGGAGAGAGAGAGAGAGAGAGAGAGAGAGAGAGAGAGAGAGAGAGAGAGACAGAGAGACAGAGAGACAGAGAGAGACAGAGAGAGAGAGAAAGAGAGGAACACACATACATAAAAGACAACGAATAAGTACCTATCAATAATAACCTTAAATGTAAAAGGATTAAATGCTCCAATCAAAAGACATAGAATAGCTGAATGGAGAAGAAAAAATGACCCACATATCTGCTGTCTACAAGAGACCCACCTCAGGATAAAAGACCTGCACAGGCTGAAAGTGAAGGGCTGGAAACAAATCTTCCAAGTAAATGACAGGAAAAAAAAAGCCGGGGTAGCAATAGTCATATCAGACAAAATAGACTTCCAAAAAAGGGCCATAAAAAGAGACCCAGAAGGTCACTTCATAATACTCAAGGGAAGAATCCACCAAGAAGACATAAATAATGTAAAGATATATGCATCCAACATAGGAGCACCCAAATACATAATGAAATCGTAGAGGACTTCAAGAAAGATATGGACAGCAACACATTTATAATGGGAGATTTTAACACCCCACTATCAAAAATGGACAGATTTTCCAAACAAAATATCAACAAAGATATTGTGGCATTGAACAATATCCTTGATGAAATGGGCTTTACTGATATATCCAGAGCCATCCATCCAAAAGAAGCTAAATACACATTCTTTTCAAATGTACACGGAACATTTTCAAAGATAGACCACATGATAGGACACAAAACAAGCCTCAACAATTTCAAGAAAATTGAAATCATACCAAGCATTTTATCAGACCACAAGGGACTGAAGCTAGAAACAAACACCAAGGAAAAACACCCAAAACACTCAAAATCATGGAGATTAAATAGCATGCTATTAAACAAGGAATGTGTCAAGAATGATATTAGGGAAGAAATCAAAAGGTTTCTGGAAACAAATGAAAACAAACTAACAACAACCCAAAACTTATGGGACACAGCCAAGACAGTCCTGAGAGGGAAATTCATAACAATACAGGCCCACCTAAAAAGGTTAGAAACATTCCAAACAAACAACTTAACCCTACGTCTACAAGAACTCAGGGAACAACAAAAAAGGCGGCCCAGAGCAAGAGGAAGGAAGGAAATAACCAAGATCAGAGCAGAATTAAATGACATAGAGACTAAAAGCAAAATTCTAAGGATCAATGCATCCAAGAGCTGGTTCTTTGAAAAGATAAACAAAATCGACAAGCCTTTAAGCAGACTCATCAAGAAAAAAAGAGAGAAGACCCAAATAAACACAATCAGAAATGAAAGAGGAGAGATTAGAAGAGATACCAGAGAAAAACAAAGGATTGTAAGAAATTACTACAAAGAACTGTATGCCAAGAAATTTGAAAACCTAGATGAAATGGGCAAATTTCTAGAAAAGTATAATCTTCCAAAACTCAATGAAAAAGAAGCAGAAAGCCTGAACAGACCAATAACAACAAAAAGAAATTGAAGCAGTAATCAAAAAACTCCCAAAACACAAAAGCCCGGGACCGGATGGTTTCACAAGAGAATTCTACAAAGCTTTTAAGGAAGAGCTTACCTCTATGCTTCACAAACTATTCCAAAATATCCAAAAAGTTGGGAGACTTCCAAACTCTTTTTATGAGGCCAGTGTCACCCTAATTCCAAAACCAGATAAAGACAAAAAAAGAAGGAAAATTTCAGGCCAATATCACTGGTGAACATTGACGCTTAAATCCTCAACAAAATACTGGCAAACTGCATCCAACAGTACATTAACAAGATCATACACCATGACCAAGTGGGATTCATTTCAGGGATGCACGGATGGTTCAATATTCGCAAGTCAATAAATGTAATACATCACATAAACAAAAGCAAAGACAAAAACCACATGATCACATCAATTGATGTAGAAAAAGAATTTGGTAAGGTACAGCACCCATTCTTGATAAAAACACGCAGCAAAGTGGGAATAGAGGGAGCATTCCTCAACGTAATAAAGGCCATATATGAGAGACCTACAGCCAACATCATACTCAATGGGCAAAAATTAAAAACTTTTCCACTAACATCAGAAACAAGACAAGGCTGTCCAGTCTCACCACTTCTGTTCGATATAGTACTGGAAGTGTTACCCACAGCAATTAGACAAGAAAAAGAAATAAAAGGCATCCAAAACGCAAAGGAGGAAACAAAACTGTCACTGTTTCCAGATGACATGATAGTATACAGAGAAAATCCTATAGACTCTACCAAAAAACTGCTTGGCCTAATAATTGAATTTGGCAAAACAGCAGGATAAAAAGTCAATATCCAGAAATCAAAGGCATTTCTGTACACCAACAATGAAACAGCAGAAGCAGAAATCAAGGGAAAAAATCCCATTTGAAATAGCAAAAAGAAATATAAAATATCTTAGGAATAAACCTAACCAAAGGGGTAAAAGACCTGTATTCAGAAAACTAGAGAACACTGAAGAAATAAATCAAGGAAGACACAAACAAATGGAAACATATACCGTGTTCATGTATTGGAAGAATTAATATCATCAAAATGTCCATACTACCAAAAGCAATTTACACATTCAATGCAATTCCTATTAAAGCACCAATGGCATATTTCACAGACATAGAACAAACACTTCAACAATTTATATGGAACCATAAATGACCCCGAAGAGCTGCTGCAATTTTGAGAAAGAAGAGTAAAGTAGGAGGGATCACAATACGCAACACTAAACTATACTACAAGGCCACTGTAATCAAAACAGCCTGGTACTGGCATAAAAACAGGCACATGGACCAATGGAACAGAACAGAGAGCCTAGAAATAAGCCCACATCTCTATGGTCAATTAATATTTGACAAAGGAGGCAGCAACATAAAATGGAGTAAAAATAGCCTCTTCAACAAATGGTGTTGGGAGAACTGGACAGCCACGTGCAAAAAAAAAAGAAACTTGAGCACCAACTTACACGACATACAAAAATAAATTCAAGGTGGATAAAAGACTTAAATGTAAAATGTGACACCATTAAAGTCCTAGAGAACATAGGTAGGAAAATCTCAGATATTTCACGAAGAAACATTTTTACTGACTTGTCTCCTAGAGCAAGGGACATAAAGGAAAGAATAAACAAATGGGACCTCATCAAAATTAAAAGCTTCTGCATGGCCAAAGAAAACAGTATCAAAATAAAAAGAGAACCAACTGTATGGGAAAACAAATTTGCCAATGATACCTCCGACAAGGGTTTAATCTCCAAAATATATAAAGAACTTACAAGACTGTACTCTAAGAAGACAAGGAATCCAATTAAAAAGTGGGCAAAGGACTTGAACAGACACTTCTCCAAGGAGGACATACAGAAAATCCAAAGACACATGAAACGATGTTCAATATCGCTAGCTATCAGAGAGATGCAAATTAAAACCACAATGAGATACCACTTCACACCATACAGAATGGTCATCATAAACAAAGCAACAAACAACAAGTGTTGGAGAGGTTGTGGAGAAAAGGGATCCCTAGTGCACTGCTGGTGGGACTGCAGGCTGGTAGAACCACTATGGAAAGCAGTATGGAACTTTCTCAGAAAACTAAAACTGGATCTGCCTTTTGACCCTGCAATTCCACTGCTGGGACTCTATCCTAAGCATACTGAAACACCAATTCAAAAGAACCTATGCATTCCAATGTTCATAGCAGCACAATTTGCAATAGCTAGATGCTGGAAGCAACCAAGATGCCCATCAGTAAATGAATGGATCAGAAAAACTATGGTACATTTACACAATGGAATTCTATGCAGCAGAAAGAATGAAGGAGCTTCTACCCTTTGCAACAGCATGGATGGAGCTGGAAAACATTATGCTAAGCGAAACAAGCCAGGCAGTGAAAGACAAATACCATATGATCTCACCTTTAACAGGAACCCAAATAACAAAACAAAGAAACAAGCAAAATATAACCAAAGACACTGAAATAGAGGTCAGGCTGACAGTGCCCACAGAAGAGAGTAGAGGGAATTTCAGGGGACATTGAGAAGGGTTCACAGGAACAAACTTAAAGGACACAAGGTCATAAACTAAGGGGAGGGTGGTAATGGGAGGGACGTGGGGAGGGGTGGCAGGGGGGCTGGATTGGGAGTAAAAAGGAGAAAACTGTATTTGAACAATGATTAAAATAATTTTTTTAAAAAATCCACTACTTTTGTGGGGAAAAACTGAGAGAGACTAGAAACCATTTTAAATTTATCTGGTTTGTATATATCATGAAGTTTAATAATCATTGTTTACTTAATTAGGTCATTTTAGAAACTAATTCAGGAAAGATTAAAAAACACTGACATTTTAAAATGACAAGTTTGTTCAAAAATACTGTTAACTAATATAGATTTACTGTAGTAGTGATATACATGAAGGCACATAATTCAATCTCACTGGTTTGTATATCCAACTGGCACTAAAATACCTTCATTTTGGGTCTTTGTAAAAACATAAAAATGCCTGTTTAGTTCATCTGAAGTACAAATATAAGCTATAACTCTCTTCATGTGGGTCTACTGAATGAATTTCTGCTTTTTATAAAATGCCTAGTTTTTACTTACTAACATTGACCTAATCTTGTAAAACCTTCTAATAGTTAAAAAAAGAGAGAGAGAAGCTCTGCTACTCAATACCTTCAAAATCACACCCCAGTGATGTATTTATGTTTATCTTCTAATATCTATGAGCACTTAAGTGTGAAGTGCTAAATTCAAAACTATCTTTAAAAAGCTGAAAACGGTTCATAATTATTTTATACATATAGGGAAGACACATGAGAACTTTGGATCTGGAAATGTGAACAAGGCCTTCAAAGGAGTTTCTAAAAGCAGAACCTCTAAGTCATATTTAGACAGCAGTAGGATTCAATGAGACATCTATATACAACCACTCTCTTCAGACTACCTAAACTGCCCAGATGATGTTGGAACATCTTTAACAAATACTAAATACTCAATCTGCAAAGATAATTTCATGCATTGAGGAATGGTGAAAACCAACTTCATGGTAACTGAATAAACAAGTTTTGTTGTTTCTAAAGAATTTTGCAGTGTGTCCAGAAATTATGGTATCTAAGTTGAGATATGAGCTGGGGCTCTAACTCTTTCACTTATAAGTCGCTTGGTCATTTATAAATCACTTTACATTTCTAAGCCTCAGTTTCCTTATTTGTAAAATGGGAATAATCTTTCCCTTCCCTCTCCATGCAGTTGGTGTAAATGTTAAATATGATAGTGGATAGGAAGGCTTTTGTAAACTAATTGTTGCTCACAGGCTGCACTTACTGGCAACCTGGTCATGCAATACCTTCATCACACAAAGCTTTACTGTACACCAATTTGTGCACTCCTTAACACCACCTAGTAAATTAGCAAGACAGGGATTATTATTTCCATTTAAGGATGGAAAACTGAGGCTTTGAAAAATGTTCCAGCCTATGGGAGCTGCATTCCAACCCAGTGTTCTTTCAAAAAGTGGAGATACTATGACAAGACCTGCCTATGTCAAAGATATTCACATATAGCTTTCAAAATTTCTCTTTACTCCAAAAAATTATGACAAAATGTATTATTACTGAGGTCTAAAGTCATTCTAATAACAGGTGAGGGTAAAGTATATTTCATTAGATGTCCTCTGAAGACTTTTCTCTACAGATTCAAAAGTTATTTTTGAGATAGAGGCACCAAATTGGTCAACAAATGGACTTAATTCACAAATTAATATTGTATGAAATTTAAAATAAGAACTTCTTAAATATTTCTAAATATTGCCAGCATTCTGTAATATGGTTCTCAATTTTGGCTGCGCATGGGAATCACCCAGGAAAGAAATTGTAAATCCCCATTCCCTGGGCCACATGCCAACATGGCAGATCAATTGCATTGGAATTTCCAGGGGTGAGTCTCAGACATGCACTATAAAACAACTCTGGTCTTCACACATGATAGAATCATTCACATATAAACCTTTATATTGGACCCATTTGTGCCTACCAAAGTACGATGGACTTAACATGAAGATAAATCAAGAAACCAGGCCCTTTTAGAGAACAGATGTATTCTATTATGCAGAAATCTGCATTACTGATATATGTTGGAACAAATGTCTTGAAAGCAAAAAGTAGTTATTATGAAAAGAGACATGTCATGCAGAAGAATAACACTAATAATACTGGCATTTACTCTTTTGGTTCTCTGCTCTATGCCAGGAACAATGCTAGGCATTTTATGAGATTTCTCTTATTTAATCCTCACAAAACCTGTGATGAAGTACTCTCATCCTCCCTTTGCAGAGGAGGTAACTGAGGTGCATGAGACACAGACAGGTTAACATGTGCAAAGTCACAAAATTAGTAAGTGGTGCAGACAGAATAACTGCTGAGGCTGCCAGAATCCAGACTCCCTCCTCTGAGCCAGAAAGAAGATTCTGGTAGGTAGAAGAGAAAGCACATCCACATATTTAAGTTCTGCTCACACAACAAACATGGTGCTCTCTATCCAAGGATAATTCTAGAATCTGAACTGCCTGCAGAATATCTCAGCTTAGAAGGGATTTTTGGAGCATGGTATAGATCTCAGAACAGCAAGCACAAGTAGACACTCAAGTGGATATTGATTACCAACAATTATAAGAGTGCATAAAAATTGCATTTTTAGAGTTCAATTTTAATGAAAGCTCTCCTTTTACATAGAATGAGCATGACTCTGGCAGCTCAAATGTTCCCATTTGCCTGCAGTGGTAGTCAATATATCAGTAACTTTCTAGAAACCTGTCATAATGTATTAAAAAAGCAGTCTTTCCAGTGAAATTAAATTCTTTTTTCTTGCACAATATAACTGTTGGCTAAAAGACATGGTCCAATATTCCTGGCTGTTAGAAGTGTGTCTCCCCAAGTGTTACTTCCCTCCTCTCCTAGGCAGCTGAGAATGTGTTAGCTATACCTCTGCAACCACGCATATTTATCTCCTTCAACCTTATGTCAAGTATCCCCTCTTTCTGTCATACTGAGTGCTCCACTACAAGAAAACTCCACTGCACGATAAACATCCAAGCATCCCTGAGCTTCTTTTCTACTTTGGCAACATTTTCTTAGGTTTAGTGTCTAATTTCCATTTTTATAAAAAATCATTAAAAAATAACTATAGTTTTGACACATTCATTAAAAATGAGACTTTGTTATCACTCCTCCTGGTTCACTGACCCACTGGCAAAATAAACCAATATCTTACAAACATCTCACATTCAATGTGGCCAAATAGAGAGAGCTGCAAATAATTGCATGACTCAGAAGGTTTCAAAAATACTTCCTGAAGACTAGTAGAGTCCTGGAATGGATACCACAAGCCAATAAAATATACATTCAGAGAGTGAATATAGTATATGTATATTTTATATATTTATGACTTCTGAATCAGTTCAAAAATTAAAATGATATGAAATCAAAATTATATAAACTGTTCCTGATTCCACTCTTGTCAGAATCTACTCTGTTCCCCATTGCCAATTGGAGGTAACAACTTTTATTTTCTTGTTTATTCTTGCAGTGTTTCTTCAAGTATTCTTCAGTGTCAATTTGACATTTTCGTATTTATGATTCTCTTTAAAATAATCAGCTCTGGCTGGTGTAGTTCAGTGGATTGAGCGCGGTCTGTGAACCAAAGTGTCGCAGGTTCAATTCCCAGTCAGGGCACATGCCTTGGTTGCAGGCCACGACCCCCAGCAACCGCACATTCATGTCTCTCTCTCTCTCTCTCTCTCTCTCTCCCCCTTCCCGCCCCCTCTCTAAAAAATAAATAAATAAAACCTTTAAAAAATAATCAGTCAGTGCTAATGTTAAGCTTTAAAAAGCTGCTATATCTAAATCTTGATCTACTTCAAGGAGATGTAAACTTTTCATAATCAGAAATTATTTCATGGATTGATACAAGAAGAAGCAATGATGGACTTTAAGTATTTGTGGTGGCTCAAAAAGACTCTCTGGTTGGTTTTAATTATGTCTTTTGGCACATCCTGCTTGGCTGCCCAAGGTTTGGCTTGCCCCTCTGCTCCTGAGGATCTCTTGTCCAGCCCCAATGTAGTCTGGCTCTATTCCACGTGCCACATCTCCAGCTCCACACCTGTTGCCTCTGCAGTCAATCTACAAAGTATTTTTCTACAAAAAAAACAACCCAAAGTATTTCATCTCTATGCCCATTAAGTATTAGGGATTCTTTTCCAAGTAAACGTCTTAATATAACAGCCTCTCATAAATGACACTCTTAAACAGTGTTTTATTTTCAGTTAGCTATAGTAAGACAATTTCCATAACTACCTAACTTAAAACAATATTTTCTCAGAAATAATATTCTTAACTATTTTTATATTTTTAATTTTATTTAAATTGTTGTTGCAGTACAATTTTCTATCTTTTACTCTCATCCCAACCCCCCAACCCTTCCCTCCTCCCTCCCATTTCCACCCGCCCCTAGTTTTTATCCATGTGTCCTTATACTCATTCCTGTAAACCCTTCCCATTTTCCCCTGAAATTCCCCTGAAATTGCCCTGATATTCCCTCTCCTCTCCCCTCTGAATTCTGTCAGTCTGTTCTTCATTTCAGTGTCTTTGGTTACATTTTGCTTGTTTCTTTGTTTTGTTGTTTAGGTTCCTGTTAAAGGTGAGATCATATGGTATTTGTCTTTCACTGCCTGACTTATTTCACTTAGCATAATACTTTCCAGTTGCACCCATGCTGTCGCAAAGGGTAGGAGCTCCTTCTTTCTTTCTGCTGCATAGAATTCCATTGTGTAAATGTACCATAGTTTTTTTTTTGATCCATTCATTTACTGATGGGCATCTTGGTTGCTTCCAACACCTGGCTATCGTAAATTGTGCTGCTATGAACATTGGGGTGCATAAGATCTTTTGGATTGGTGTTTTAGGGTTCTCAGGATATGATCCTAGCAGTGGAATTGCTGGGTCAAAAGGCAGATCCATTTTTAGATTTCTGAGAAAATTCAAAACTGTTTTCCATAGTGGTTGTACCAGTCAGCAATCCCACCAACAGTGTGCTAGGGTCCTCTTTTCACCACAACCTCTCCAACACTTGTTGTTTGTTGCTTTGTTTATAATGGCCATTCTGACTGCTGTGAAGTGGTATCTCATTGTGGTTTTAATTTGCATCTCTATGATAGCCAGCGATATTGAGCATCTTTTCATGCGTCTCTGGATCCTATATATATCCTCCTTGCAGAAGTGTGTGTTGAAGTCCTTTGCCCATTTTTTAATTGGGTTGCTTGCCGTCGTACAGTAGAGTCGTGTAAGTTCTTTATATATTTTGGAGATTAAACCCTTGTCTGAGGTATCATTGGCAAAGATGTGCTCCCATACAGTTGGTTCTCTTTTTATATTAATGCTGTTTTATTTAGCTGTGCAAAAGCTTTTTTATTTTCATGAGGATCCATTTGTTTATTCTTTCCTTTATGTCCCTTGCTCTGGCGGACGTATCAGTAAAAATGTTGCTGTGTGAAATATCTGAGAATTCCCTGCCTTTGTTTTCCTCTAGGACTTTAATGGTGACATGGCTTATATTTAATCCTTTTATCCACCTTGAATTTATTTTTGTGTATGGTGTAAGATGGTGCTCGAGTTTCATTTTTTTGCATGTAGCTGTCCAGTTTTCCCAACACCATTTGTTGAACACACTGTTTTTATTCCGTTTTATGTTGCTGCCCCCTTTGTCAAATATTGATTGACCATAGAGACTTGGGCTTATTTCTGGGCTCTCTGTTCAGTTCCATTGGTCCATGTGCCTGTTTTTCTGCTAGTACCAGGCTGTTTTGATTACAGTGGCCTTATAATACAGTTTGGTATCAGGTATTGTGATCCCTCCTACTTTACTTTTCTCTCTCAAAATTGCAGCAGCTATTAAGGGTCGTTTATGGTTCCATATAAATTTTTGAAGTGTTTGTTCTATGTCTGTGAAATATGCCATTGGTACTTTAATAGGTATTGCATTGAAACTGTAAATTGCTTTGGATAATATGTACATTTTGATGATGTTAATTCTTCCAGTCCATGAACATGGTATATGTTTCCATTTGGTTGTGTCTTCCTTAATTTATTTCTTCAGTGTTGTGTAGTTTTCAGAATACAGGTCTTTACTTTCTTGGTTAGATTTATTCCTAGGTATTTTATTTTTCTTTTTGCTCTGTCAAATGGGATTTTTTCTCCTGATATCTGTTTCTGCTGTTTCATTGTTGGTGTATAGAAATGCCTTTGATTTCTGGATATTGACTTTGTATCCCGCTGTTTTGCCAAATTCGTCTATTAGGTCAAGCAGTTTTTTGCTAGAGTCTATAGGATTTTCTATGTACACTATCATGTCATCTGCAAACACTGACAGTTTTGCTTCCTCCTTTCCAATTTGGATGCCTTTTATTTCCTTTTCTTGACTGATCACTGTGTCTAAAACTTCCAATACTATATTGAATAGAAGTGGTGAAAGTGGACAACCTTGTCTTGTTCCTGATCTTAGTGGAAAAGATTTTAGATTTTTCCCATTGAGTATGATGTTGGCTGTAGGTCTGTCATATATGGCCTTTATTATGTTAAGGAATGCTCCCTCTATTCCCACTTTGCTGAGTGTTTTTATCAAGAATGGGTGCTGTACCTTATCAAATGCTTTTTCTGCATCTATTGATATGATCATGTGATTTTTGTCTTTGCTTTTGGTTATGTGATGTATTACATTTACTGATTTCCGAATACTGAACCATCCTTGCATCCCTGGGATGAATCCCACGTGTTCATGGTGTATGATCTTGTTGATGTAGTGTTGGATGCAGTTTGCCAATAGTTTGTTGAGGACTTTAGTGTTTATGTTCATCAGTGATATTGGCCTGAAATTTTCTTTCTTTGTTGTGTCTTTTTCTGGTTTTGGGATTAGGATGATGCTGCCTTCCAAAAAAGTTTGGGAGTCTTCCACCATTCTGGATTTTTTGGAATAGTCTGTGAAGGATAGGGATTAGCTCCTCCTAAAATGCTTTGTAGAATTCACGGGTGAAACCATCTGGACCCGGACATTTGTGTGTCAGGAATTTTTTGATTAGTGGTTGAATTTCTTCTGCTGTCATTGGTGTGTTCAGGCTTTCTGCTTCTTTTTTCTTGAGTTTTGGGAAATTACATTTTTCTAGAAATTTGTCTATTTCATCTAGGTTTTCACATTTCCTGGCATACAGTTTTTCATAGTAATTTCTTACAATCCTTTGTATTTCCATGGTGTCAGTTGTAATCTCTTCCCTTTACTTTCTGATTGTGTTTATTTGGATCCTTTCTTTTTTTTTCTTGATGAGTCTGCTGAAAGGCTTGTCAATTTTGTTCATCTTTTCAAAGAACCAGCTCCTGGATTCATTGATCCTTAGAATTGTGCTTTTAGTCTCTGTCATTTAATTCTGCTCTGATCTTGGTTATTTCCTTCCTTCTGCTTGCTCTGGGCTGTCTTTGTTGTTGTTCCTCGAGTTCTTGTAGAGGTAGGGTTAGGTTGTTTGTTTGGAATGTTTCTGCCTTTCTTAGGTGTGCCTGTATTGCTATGAACTTCCCTCTCAGGACTGCCTTGGCCGTTTCCCATAAATTTTGGTTTGTTGTGAGTTCCTTTTCATTTGTTTCGAGAAACCTTTTGATTTCTTCGCTAATTTCATTATTGACTGATTCATTGTTTAATAGCATGCTATTTAATCTCCATGATTTTGATTGTTTAGGGTTTCTTCCCTTGGGGTTGTTTTCCAGTTTCAGTTCCTTGTGGTCAGAGAAAATGCTTAGTACAATTTCAATTTTCTTAAATTTGTTCAGGCTTGCTTTGTGTCCTACCATGTGGTCTATCTTTGAAATGTTCCATGTGCATTTGAAAAGAATGTGTATTTTGCTCCTTTGGGATGAAGGGCTCTATATAAATCAGTTAAGTCCATTTCCTTTAGGGCATTGTTCAATGCCACAATATCTTTATTGATATTTTGTTTAGAAGATCTGTCCATTTTTTACACTGGGGTGTTAAAATCCCCCACAATAATTGTGTTGCTGTCAATATCCTTCTTAAAGTCTTCTAAGATTTTCTTTATGTATTTGGCTGCTTCTATGTTAGGTGCATATATATTTACAATGTTTTTGTGTTCTTGGTGGATTCTTCCCTTGAGTATTATGAAGTGACCTTCTGGGTCTCTCTTTATGGCCCTGTTTTGGAAGTCTATTTTGTCTGATATGACTATTGCTACCCTAGCTTTTTTTTTCCTGTCCATTTTCTTGGAAAATTTGTTTCCAGCCCTTCACTTTTAGTCTGCGTTGATCCTTTGTCCTCATGTGGGTCTGTAGTAGGCAGCATATGTGTGGGTCATGTTTTCTTATCCATTCAGCTATTCTATGTCTTTTGATTGGAGCATTTAATCCATTTACATTTAAGGTTATTATTGATAGGTACTTATTCATTGCCTTTTATGTACGTGTGTTCCTCTCTCTCTCTCTCTCCTTTCCTTTCCTGAAAGCAGTCCCTTTAGCATCTCTTGCAGAGCTGGTTTAGTGGAGGTGTATTCTTTTAGACTTTTGTCTGGGAAGCTTCTTATTTGGCCTTCTGTCTTGATTGAGAGCCTTGCTGGGTAAAGTAGCCTGGGTTGCAGACCTCTGGTTCTCATTACTTGGAATATTTCTTGCCAATATCTTCTGGCTTGGAGTGTTTCCATTGAGAAGTCCCCTGTTAGCCTTATTTGGGCTCCCTTGTATGTTACTTCCTGTTTCTCCCTTGCTGCTTTTAAGATTCTCTCTTTCTCTTGGTATTTTGCCATTTTAATTATGATATGTCTTGCCGTGACCGTCTTTGGGTTCCTCTTGATTGGAACTCTCTGTGTTTCCTGGATTTTTGTGACTTTTTCTCTCATCAAATTAGGGAACTTTTCCTTCATTACTTTTTCAAATAGGTTTTCTATACCTTGCTCTTCTTCTTCTCCCTCAGGTATTCCTATTATACGGATATTATTATGTTTCATATTGTGTTGCATTTCTCTTAATCCCTCTTCATTCTTTCTAAGCCTCTTTTCCTTTTCTTGCTCTTTCTGGGTGTTTTCTTCTACTTTGTCCTCCAGCTCATTGATCCGATCTTCTGCTTCATTGATCCTGCTTTTCATTCCTTCTACTGTGTTCTTCAGTTCAGAAATTGTCTTCTTCATTTCCTCTTGGCCCTTGCTGATAGTTTCTGTTTCCTTTTTCATGTTGATGTAGTTTTCAGTGAGTTCACTGTAGCTTCCCTGTAGTTTTTGGTAGCTCATTGTGAGCTCATTGAGCTTCCTGACGATCATTGCTTTGAACTCAGTGTCTGATAGTTGAATTGCCTCTATTTCATTTAGCATTCTTTCTGAGTCTTCCTCCTTTCCTTTCATTTGGGGACTGTTTCTTTGTCTTCCCATTGTTTGTGAGACTCTTCTTGTTAGCCTCAGCATCTTAAATTGGTCTGCTCTGGCTCCCTGGGTTTGTGGTGTGAACTTCTGTAGTAGAATAACAGCGAGCTTCAGTGGTGCAGTTTCCTTGATCTCGCACCCTCACTGGTCTTGGGCTGTCACTTAAGTTGGCTTTGTGTTTGCCTTTGGGTTTTGATTGTTGTTGGGTCTTTCTTTGGTGGTTCCTTCTCACCAGTTGGTTAAATGAGGGTCTCTCTGTCCACCACCTCTTGTATTTTGTTGTGCTGGTGAGGGCAGGTTGTGTTGAAGCTGGTTCTTCTCTGTGTATAGTTTTAAGAATTCTCTCTTGCTCTGGTTCAGTTGTTTGTATTGGGTACTGTCTCTACTGTTTAGTTGTATTTCCAGATAGGTCCTAGATTGAGGTTTGTGTGGTTACCACTTTCCCCTTCACCTTCTTCTGTTGTTATCTGTTAGTGGTTCCTTTGTTGTTGGGTTTCCTCTTCCAGTGGGTATCCTGGTGTTTACCACTTCCACCTACTCTCTTTTGTGATCAGTTGGAGGGGAAGGCAAAATGATTTAAGACAGCAAGAGAGTATTATATGATATTTACAGTAGCAGCCAGTAGAGAAGAGATAGGAGATCCTTTAACTATGAATAGTGCTAATGATGATCTTCCACCCAGCTAGCTGATTTTTAGAAAGAATGGAAAGAAGATAAGATTCTTGTTGGGGACAAAAGTATTGTGAGTTGCAGCTATAAAGCAGGGAGGTTGTGGAAGGTCAGATTATGAGGTAAGGTGAGAGTAAAGGATAGTAAATAGGTGTAGTGTGTGAGAAAATATAGTTAACCACTACACTAATAGAGTTCAGGAAAGTTCGAAATGGGCTAAGGTCTGGGAGGGGTGTTGTGAAGTAATTACAATTGCATGGAACAACAATTATTTATAATAATATTATGGCAACAATAATATGTCAGAATCTTTGAGATCTAGGTAACAAGAATAGGGAGTACAAAATCTCGAGTAATGTGCTAATTGGACACAGGTGGGTGAAAGGACAGTATATTAGCAATACACTATGAAAGAGATATCAGGGGAAACCTGTTAGGTCATACAATATAACCCACCTAGCAAAGCAGACTATACAAAAAGAAGAGGGATACAAAAATACTATTTAAAAAAGATGTAAGATTACTGGAAAAATAATGATAATACAAATATGCAATAACTTGCAGGTTCTCTGTAATAGCAAAGTAAAATTTGTCTCACTGTCCCATCTGTTGTGATGCCCCTTCTTTGGGTTCAACTTTGGTCTTTTCACACATCCAGGGTTTTGTCTCACTTGTAGGTATTTAGAAAAAAAAAGTTAAAAATAAAAATAAAAAAGGCAGATGAAGGAAGAAGAGATAAAATTGGAGGAAAGGAAGGAGAAAGGAATAAAACAAGAAAGCAGGAAAGAGAGGAAAAAGAAATCAAAAGAGAATAAAAATAATAAAAATTAAAAAAATAAGAATTGTTAAAAAATGGAATAAAGTTAAAAAGTCTCTTGGTTTCAAAGTGGCCAAACCGTTTTTTGTTGTTGTTGTTGTTCCTGCTGGCTGTGGCAGGATGAGGGGTGATTGGTATGGCTTTTCTTCCTAGGTCAGTGGAGCATGCACTGACTCTGGCACTGACTGGGAAGATAATGTGGCTCCTCAGCCTTGTGCTCTGGGTGTGGGAATTAAACCTTTCCCCAGGGTTACTGCTGTGGACTGGGGTGCAGGGATGCTCTCCCAGAGTGCACTCGCAGGTGCCTGTGTGCCCTAAGCTGGGTTGCAGATAGGCTGGAGAAATTGATCACTTTAGGAGAATTCCCCAAACAGTATCTGTCTTTTCCCTCCTTTCTCTTGAGAAAATTCTCCTGTTCAAGCCTGCGGCTCCATACAATGGCCTGGCTTCTTCCGCAGCCAAACTCTCCACCCAGACCAGTGTCTGTGGGGATCAGGGCCCCACTGCATGACCCAGCCCCTCTGGTGTCCACAGCCTCCAAATGTGCTCACAGCCCTTGTGTGTTTGCTAGGACCTGGATTCCTCCCAGTGCTGCTCAGACCTTGTTTGGCCCGGGAGGGAGCAGTTATCCCAGCTCTCTCCCAACGACTCTGTGGCAAACCTAGCAGCTGGCACTGGGCCTGGGCCTGCAGCCCCGGTCCCCGCACTGGTCCCTGGGACCCTGCCTTTTTGAAGTACTCTTCTTAGGGTCTGGTTTTTCAGTTTTGCCACAATCCTTGGTCCCCTATTTTCACATATGCTGAAGTATGTTGGTTGCTTGCTTCTCTACACCATAGATAGGCCAGGATTTTCTCCCCTGAGCAGAGGGAAACCGAATCTGCTCCTTCCTACTCTGATGCCATCTTGAATACTCTGTCTTGATTATTTTTAAACTGAGGAAATTAGCACCCTTAATGAGCAGTTTATAGTTGACAGTTTTAAGCTAATTCTATTTTAATGTCCCACCAAAGTCTTTAATATGCCTGTTTTCACTAATTTTTACCTCGCAAATTCTATCTCTTTAAGGCTTACCCTTTCAGCCCTTGACTGTCCATGTCATACTCAACCCCGCAGAACTATGTCCTAAGAATACTTTCAGGATCCTGAAATCAATACTGCAGCAAGAAATTGACAGGCAAAGCCTGCTCCTGCTGCCCTATACACACTCCCATGATGTCAGGCTTGTTTTCTCATGTGTCACATGGACCTATAGTTATGACTTCTTCCTGAGTTACACTTCTCCCCCTTGACAGGATGTCTAACTATATGCCCCCCATATGAATTTTTCCTCAAAATTCATATGGTGAAGTCCTGACCCCCATAGCTCAGAATGTGACATCTGAAAATGGGGTCATTGTGGATATAGTTATATAAGATTAGGTCCTAATACAGTAGGGTGAGCCCCTAATCCAATATGCCAGGTGACCTTATAAAAAGGGGAAATTTGAGCACAATCACACACAGGGAAAATGCTAAGTGAAAATAAAGGCAGAGATCAGGGCGATGCTGCTATAAACCAAGGAATATCAATAATTGCCAGAAAACTGCCAGAAGCTTGGGAAGAGGCCTGGAACAGATTTTGCCTCACAACCCTCAGAAGGAACCAAACCTGGTGATACCTTGACTTCAAATTTCTAGCTTACAGGACAGACAAAATAAGTGTGTTATTTAAACCTCCTAGTTTGTGGTACTTTGTTTCAGCATTCCTAGAAAACTAGTACACCCACACTGCATTTCTGAGCCAGTTCACAATGAAAATGCTGAGCTTCATCACAGTGAATATTGATAACTAAGTTCTTAGAATTAAACTTTTTTTTACTCTAAATTACATGTTATCTATTTATCTTCCTTCTACCCCAATGCAACTCTCTTTTGGTTTTCTAAACCATCCTTCCTTCTTCCTTTCCTGCTCTGACTGATAGAGAACTGTGAGTGTTAAATGAAAGTGTCACCAGAAAGGAATAACACATTTCTGCTTCCCATTTATCTGGAAACATGTCAAATTTACTGTTCAGGTATCAAAAATATATTTTCACTGACTGAAAGAAGAAGGAACAGGCAAATGTATTCCTTCTTCCCAAGTTCAGTGACACATATTGACAAAGATATTAATTTATATATTAATTTATTTATCTATTTAATCAACAAACACTTACTGAGTGCTTACATCACATGAAATACAAAGTTTGGCTCTGAGAAAAAGAATAAGACATAGCATAAGCCTTCAAGAAATTCACAGTCCAGAAGGAAAGGTAAATCCACTCCAAAATAATGCTGTGACTACGGAAAAAAAGTGCTGTAGGAACATCCTCAGGTTGACACAGGGTGGGAAGAAAATCAGGCAGCTGTTCCAGATGGACCTTGAACAAGGAAGGAGTTCACATTCTGCTTATCAGATAGCTCAGGTACACACTAACCAAGTGACACTTAAGATGATCCCATGGGACAAACATGGAGGAGTGAACCATAGATTAAAGATGCACACAAATTCAGTTCCTTGGATTGTTCATGTTTAGGTGAAACTGGTCTACCATACTGTCAAGAAACAGCAAGATTTTCTGCTCTTTAGGGAAGCTGGAAAATGAGACTCTGGTTTTACGAATGCTTATATTCAAGTATAAATATCGAATTGCACTTGTGATACTGATAGGAAGAGTCTTATAGAAAGAAATTGATGATTGAGACAAGCATAGGAATGATGAACTCACAAAGAATAGATGAGATTTCAAAGGGAAACAGTTATTGTTTCATGTATTATAGCATGTTGTTTCTCAATATGATTGGTTATCAGTCTCAGTTATCCAAAACTGGTATGAAATAAAGCATTTACGCAGTTATGCTTCATTGATGTCAGCTAGGAGAGCGTGAAAATCTCCATGAAGGTGGGTAATTGATGTGTAAATCAGAGCTCAATCACTCTGTAATACAAATGGTCCCACAGAAAATATGCTTTTTGAACACAATTGTGTAGAAGCATCAGAGGGAGGGAAGGAAAAGAAATAAGGGTTATTTATTAAAAATGATAATAACTGTCAATTTATGCAATTATCTCTTCAACATAGGGCTGCTGTCAGAAATGCTTGCAAGGAAGGTGTTACCAATATATCTAGATAGTTTCCTTCTGTTCTAATAAACTGTCTCTCCTTTATTTAAATACTTGGAGATCCTGTTGTGGATACTTAAAAAGGAAATTAAAACAACACATTCATCTTTTGAAAAGACAAATGTTAATCATATCCCTGATAACAACTTGTTTGACAATGTTTATTTTAGCTATTCTCACTATTGTTATTAAAATCTTCTGTTATTTTGTATTTGTTTTTTGAAGAACAGTGAATAAAAGTGGATATTGCCTTGCAATTAAATACTGTAAAATTTCATATTTTAAACAAAAATTACTTGATCAGATAGCAGTTCTTATTTCTATCATCATTATAATATTATCATTATTTAAGTTGCCATGGTTGTGTTTGGCAGCTTTTCTTCTCCTCTACTGCTCTCACTGAATAAAGAGAAAATTTTCTACTGTAGCTACTGCCATAGTAAGTTAATAGCCAATATTCCTGTCAGATGACACGAAAAAAGTTCTAGCTTTTATTTTTTCCAGATCTTATGAAAAGAATCTTTGAGTCAATATGAGAGGCAGGTTTATCCCAGGAATCTAGTATGGATCCAATGGATTTATCCACAAAAGCAAAATTCATTCCTGTGTCTTGGCATAGTGCAAACACACACTCCCTTACACATGTGATAAGTACATTACATGTGGCAGCACAGAGCAACAGCATTGGTACAGATGTGCTCTGCTGTGGAGGGGCCTCTCTTTACCTGAGGTTGCCAGTCCAGCTTGTCATTCACAATAATGGGTGTGCTGATTGCTCCTGTTATATCTAGTCTTGGACCTTAACATAAATATTCACATCTTGACAAAATGCCTGTATAAAGTGGACTTGCAGTGGGTGGTTAAAGGGAAGGAATAGAAATTCAGGGTTAATTTAGGAAAACTTAGCCTTATCTGTAGTGGTATATTTTTTTTCAAGGTGAGTAGATTCACATATTGTTAATGTAATTACAAATTAAATAACTGAATCTGGTACATACCAGGATTTTTTAAATGTTGCACCTATTTAGAAAAGCAACAGAAGTTTATACTTGCATGGTACTTTTCACTTCACAAAGCACTTACACAAGTATAATCTTGCATGAGACTTGTGCCAACCCTGAGAAATAGGTTAGACAGGCACTGTAATCTCCCACTTCACAGATGGAAGACACTGAGACCCATAAGGGCTAACTGCTTAATATTCACACTGTCACTCAGTTAATGGGCAGCAGAGTCATGTATGAGGGCTAGGTGTTTGTGTCCAAGAGCACTCTTCTTTTCTAATAAATCATCCTGTACTCTAATTGCAAAATGCTTGCTACTTCTATTCTTTCAGAATATGGGAAAAGTTGCTAAGTGTTAGAAGCAAAGTGGCATTATTTTAAGGTTTTTGAAAACAGCTTTCTATGGGTTATCATTATTAATGGACTAGCTAACAGTCAATAGACATGATTTTTTGGGGGGAAAACAATGAAATACAAGGATAAACATAAGATGGCCTTTTGAAAGGAGGAGACCACATAGTGGAAAGGCCTCAGAGAGTGATTCTACCACTTAAAGATGTGTGACCTTGAACAAGTCATAGGCGACTCTGAATCTCAGTCCCTTCAGTTAACACATTCAATCTCACTGTCACAACCTTCTAAGGAATTACTTATCCAAAGGGGTATACAATATAGGAAGAAGAGCAAAGAGATTATAATGCAATAATCTAAAACTGCAATGTCTAAAATGGTAGCCACCAGCCAAACTATGTATTTGTAAAGTGGCTTGTCTGAACTGAAATATGCTATAAGCATAAGACACACCAAATTTCAAAGCATATGAAAATAGTATTAAATACATAATTTATAATTTTACACAGATTGCAGTTGAAATGGTATTTGGCATACAGTGAGTTCAATAAAATGTTACTAAAATTAATTTCACCTGTTTCTCTTCACTTTTTTAACATGGAAACTAGAAAATTTAAACTTACATATCTGGTTTGCATTTGTGGCTCACATATTTCTGCTGTGCAGTACTAGCCTAAAAAGAGATTTTCTAGATCTACTTAATCACCCACTTGGCTTAAACAATATTGGTTTCAGTGCTCTGCTTCAAAACAATAAAAGATTTTGTGCTTTGGAGCTTACTGTAACAGTATATCCTATGTTGGTCCTATTTTATTAACTCCAATTATCTATTCTCACTTGTTCCCTCAATATCATTTTCATTTAGACCTTGGACACATATGCCAGTGTTTATTTTTATGACTGTTGTATTACCTAATTGGTGAATTATTGATCAATAATATGTGAGGTGTTGATCTCTATGTAATATGTTTAATATGCTTATACCCAATGCTCTATATGGAGGTACTGCACCATATATTATGAGTGTATTGATGCTAAGACTCAACTGAGTATCACTGGTGCACATTAAACTAGTAAAACAAAATTATATTAAGCAGTCACTGACATTGTGGTCCCTAATATTTTAATAACCACCATGCACACTGTCCAGTAGGGCCCTTTTCTGAAACATCAAAAGAACCTAAGCACTACTCCTGGCTTATTGTAAATTTCATTCTACAAGATGAGTACTTTTTTTAGGTATAGAAACTAAAGGGAATAAATGACAGAGTGTGACAATCTACCAGTTACTGTGCCTTTGAATCTAAATTCTGTGCAGTTTTGAAGCCTTTAATGCCTTTTTCTTTCTAAGGTGCTTGCAATTACTAGGAGGAATTTTGATTAGCATAAGCCACTAGCAGCTTCTTTCTACCTGTTTCACATACATTTCACATATTACTTTTAAAACTCCTCAGGTTACTGATATTTTCTTGGGAAAGTGCCAGCCAATCTCGAGCAAAATTAAACTGTGCCTTTTAATATAAAGCAATAATTGATTAACATATACTGTTCAAGCCAGATGAATCAGCAGCCAGCAAGGATGAAGCATTTTATCACAGTAACACACCATTTGGATATGGTGTGATAGAGGCATTCATTTGTTAATCGGTATTGTGACATACAAGAGCACACACAGGCCCACACTCTGCAGCACTTCACATCCTTGTTCCTCAGCACACAGTGTGCTCAACAACAAGAATGTTGTCAAATGAACAATTTACTATGATTAGCTTAGTTTCATTTGTTAATTACAAATTCAACAAAAACTGAATGCTGAAGCTTTTCAAGTATCAGATACCCATAGATCCATAGCCCTTTACATGCTCAAATAATATCAGAAATCTAATATAATTTATTGTTATTTAGAGTACTGAATGGCTATAGAAATCATACTCCAATAAACCACGACACTGTCATTTAATCTGCCTATAATTACTTCCATTCATTGTAATGTATGCTCTAACACATACTGGAAAGATGATCAACTTCAAGCTTCAGCTGTTTCAAATTCCACAGCAAGTCTCTAAGTTCATGGTTATTGAATAGTATGCTGATATATAAGTGTGTATATACATATATATTCATATATCAAATATATGTAGATTGCACACTGATGTATAATCAATAACCAACCAGTGTGCTCCATGGAAGCAGATAGGATGACTCTGCCAAGGACTCTAAACAGACTGGGTCTGGGTACAGAATCATCAGGAACAATAGGTCCTCTAGTGCTTTGTCCCTCACCCTTCAAGATAAATGGAAGGTTCATTTCCTGTTGGAGTAACCCTACCTTGGGCACAGTGACACACAGAAAAATTGTACCCAGATGTTTGTGACTCATCTTCCTGTTACTTCCTTGAGGAATCCTCACTGTGCACCTTCCCTCCAGGCTGGATTCAGAGCCTCTTGTCTCCACTGCCCAGCACTCCACAGTGCCTCTTTGCCCTCACTTACTCTGACTGCTCTGTTTACTATAATAGAAGGTGAGTCCTTTAAGACAGCCACCATATCAGTTTCCCGTGGTTGCTGTAATAAATTAGAACAAATTCGGTGGCTTCAAATAACAGATTTATTCTTTTGGTTCCGGACATCAGGAGACTGAAATGGGTCTCATCTAAAATCAAGGTGATAGCAGATTTGCATTCCCTGAAGGCTCTGGGGGACAATTGTGTTTTATTTTTTTCTGGCTTCTATGGGCCACCTACCTCCATTGGCCTGTGACCTCTTCCTCTACCTTCAAGGCTAGCAGCATACCATCTTCAAATCTCTTTCTCACCTCTGCTTTTGTCATCACATCTCTTCTGACTCTGACCCTCCTTCACCTTACAAAACAACCCTGTGATTACATTTAGGGTCCACTTGTACAATCTTGGTCAGCAGATCATCCTGGTAAAGATCATCTCTGCTGCTCAAGATCTTTAGGTTAATCACATTACAAAGTCTCTCTTTCTTTGTAAGTATTGTATTTACCGGTTTAGGGGCTTAGAACATGGACATCTTTGGGGAGCATTATTCTGCTTATGGAAAGTACAACAATTTAATCACTTTTATCTCCCCAGTGCCTAAGGGCATTACATAGCATATAGTAGGGCTTCACTATTCTTAGCAGAGGTGATTGATTAATGCATGAAAATAATTGATTAAAACTTTCAAATGCTCCCTCTGAAAAGTATCTCACACTTGAAAAGTGCCTAATGAGTGAAGCAGGGCAAAACCAGAAGGCCTGGATTCATCCACACCAGCTTTGTCACTTAATGCCAGTTTAGCTCTCCCAGGCTTGACTTCTCTCACCAGTATCTCCAGAAATTGCTGTGACCCTCAAATAATAAGATAATGTATGTGAAAATGTCTGTGATGGTAAATTGCTTTAACCGTCTTATTTAACATTGTCCTTGCTATCACTAAGAGAAGAGTCACTAGATATTTAAGAGAGGGAGACAAAAGGGAAAATGTCTCTCTTTTATAGAGATTTAGAGTATCATTACTCAGTAAAAGTAAATAAAAATAACCATTTGGAAGTGACCTGAAATGTTTCTTATTCATATGTGAGTAGCTTAAGAGACTGATGCAAAACATTTAAATTATGTCAAATAACTAAATGCTCAATTGCTCAAGATAAGTGGGACAACACTTGTCACTTTATGTTGTACTTAAGCACAACAATAAAAGATAGATTTATCAAGTTTACATATTATAGATTATTAAACCTGTGGCCACTCATTTATAAAACCCTACACATTACCCCATTAATTTTATTGACTAATAAGCAGGTTCCATGACATTACAGCAATGGAGATGACACTACATCTTCCAGTAGAAGAAAATTTATCCTGAAAGGCACCACACATCTGAAAAAACACTTTATTCTAGTTCAAATCTGAGCATGAAAACAACCTTCAATCAAAGGGTATTTAGTGGGTATGGAGATCAAAGCCATCATTTTTAATTATTGGCAATATCAAGTACAAAGAGGGGAAGTGGCTTGCCCAATGTTACCCAGCTGGCCAGTAGCATGGCTTTGGACTTGAGCCCTGGTTTTCTGACTCTTAATTTAATGCTCTTCTCTCTGTACCTGCCACACACTAGGTTTCTTGACTCTTATCCAGTGCTCTGAACTTAATGTTTTGTAAAAGAAATGGAAGGCAAAAAGGGAAGGAAAGGAGGATTCCTCTACTCCAGAGATTTTTAAACAGGGGATTGAACAGATAAAATGTATTTGGGAAGTTATCTTTTAAAGTGCTCATGAATAACTAAAACTTAACAAAGGTTATTGTTTGGAAGAAATATACTCCATATGAAAAAGCTCTAGAAACACTAGCATCTGGTGGAGCTCTTTGTGCAGAATATCTAGGCATTTACCAGAACGAGTTCAGTCTCTGCACTTAAGCATCTTCAGGTATTCATATACACAGTAAAGCTTCAGAAGCAGTGCCTCAGATGTTACAAAGGAGAGAGGAAGATGTCAACAAGATATGTGGGAGCAGAGTCCACTTCCCCCTGTGCACAGGTGGAACACCTAGCTGATATTCTGAGGAACAGAGTGAACAGTCAATGGATTCCCAGCATATATGAAGATTGGAAGTCAAAACTGTAGAGGGCATTGAAAAATCAGACAAGTAGATGGGAACTGTGAACACCAGTATACCTGCTGGAATATGAAACAGACCAACAAAGGAACCACCAATAGATAACAACTGAAGAAGGGGAAGGAGGGAGTGGAAGCCACATTAACCTCCACCCAGGAACAATCTGGATTTACAACTAAACAGTGGGAAAATTACTCAGAACAAACAACGGAACAAGAGTGAGAGAGAAGCCTCAAAACCTCATACATATGGAAGACCCAGATTTAACACAGCCTTCCCACGCCTGCACAAAAGAATACAAGATGTGGTGGGCAGAATGACCCTCAGTTAACCAGCTGGAGGGAAGGACCCACCAAAGAAAGACTCAACAACAATAAAAACTGAAAAACATGCACAGAGCCAACATAAATGACAGCCCAAGACCAGTGAGCACAGGAGACCAATGAGACTGCACACAGAATTTCTCAGGTCTTCTACCATAGAAGTTCACACCATAAACCCAGGAAATCACAACACATCAATTTAAGAGGCAGAAGCTAAAAGGGGAGTCTCAAAACAATGGAAGGACAAAGAAACAACCCCAAAATGAAAGGAAAGGAGAAAGCCTCAGAAAGAATGCTAAGTGAAATAGAGGCAAGTCACCTAATAGATATTGAGTTCAAACCAATGGTCATCAGGAACCTCAATGAACTCAGAGAGAGTTACCAGAAACTACAAGGAAACTAAAAGGAATTCACTGCAAACTATATCAACATAAAACAAAGGAAATAGAAACTATCAACAAGGGCCAAAAGGAAAGGAGGAAAACAATTTCTGAATTGAAGAAAACAGTAGAAGGAATGAAAAGCAGGTTAGATGAAGCAGAGGATCAGATCAGTGAGCTGGAGGACAAGGTAGAAAGAAACATCCAGACAACACAAGAAAAAGAAAAACAGAATCAGAAAAAATGAAGAGAGGTTAAGGGAAATGCAAGGCAACATGAAACACATAAGAACACACACATAATAGGGATAAAAGAAGAAGAAGAAGAAGAAGAGCAAGGGACAGAAAACCTATTTGAAAAAGTAATGATGGAAAACTTTCCTAATTTGATGAGATAAAAAGTCACACAAATCCAGGAAACACAGACAGTCCAATCAAGAGGAACCCAAAGAGGTCCGCTTCAAACCACATCATAATTAAAATGGCAAAATTCTAAGACAAAGAAAGAATCTTAAAGGCAGAAAGAGAGGAACAAGAAGTAACATACAAGGGAGCCCCGATAAGACTAGAAGCTTACTTCTCAATGAAAACGCTCTAAGCCAGAAGAGAATGGCAAGAAATATTACAAGTCATGAAAACCAAGCACTTGCAATTGAGACTACTCTATTCAGCAAGGCTCTCAATTAAAATGAAAGGCCAAATAAGGAACTTCCCAGACAAAAGCAACCTCAAATAATACACCTCCTCCAAATCAGCTCTACAAGAGATGCTAAAGGGTCTCCTTTAAAAACAGGAAGAAAAACAGTAAGAGAGAGAACAACACAGGTATGAAAAAAGGCAATGAGTAAGCACCTATTAATAATATCCTTAAATGTAAGTGGATTAAATGCCCCAATCAAAAACATAGAATAGCTGAATGGATAAGAAATCATGACCCACACAGATGCTGACTACAACAGACCCACCTCAAAGCAAAAGACCTACAAAGACTGAAAATGAAGGGATGGAAACAAATTTTCCAAGCAATGGAAAGGAAAAAAAATGCCAGGGTAGCAATCTTCATATCAAACAAAATAGACTTCCAAAAAAGGGCCATAAAGAGAGACCCAGAAGGTCACTTTATAATACTCAAAGGAAGGATACATGAAGAAGACATAAACATTGTAAATAATATGCACCCAACATAGGAGCACCCAAATACATTAAAAAAAAATCTTGGAAGACTTCAAGAAAGATATTGACAGCAACACAAATATAGTAGGGGATTTTAACACCCCACTGTCAAAGATTAAATAGCATGCCATTAAACAATTAATGGGTCAAGAATGAGATTAAGGAAGAAATTAAAAAGTTTCTAGAAAGAAATGAAAATGAACTCACAGCAGTCCAAAACTTATAGGACACAGTGAAGGCAGTCCTCAGCAGGAAGTTCCTAGCAATACAGGCCTACCTAAAAATAGATAGAAACATTTCAAATAAATAACCTAACCCTACTCCTGTAAGAACTGTAGGACCAACAACAAAGACAGCCCAGAGCAATTAAAAGGAAGGAAATAACCAAGATCAGAGCAGAATTAAATGACATAGAGACTAAAAGCACAATTCTAAGGATCAATGAATCCAGGAGCTAGTCCTTTGAAAAGATAAACAAAATTGACAAGCCTTTAAGCAGACTCATAAAGATAGAGAGAGAGAGAGACAGAGAGTGAGAGAGAGAGAGAGAGAGAGAGAGAGAGAGAGAGAGAGAGAGAGAAGATCTAGATAAACAAAATCAGAAATGAAAGGGAAGAGATTACAACTGATATGACAGAAATACAAAAGATTGTAAGAAATTACTACAAAAAACTGTATGCCAAGAAATTTGAAAACCTAGGTGAAATGGACAAATTTCTAGAAAAATATAATCTTCCAAAACTGAATGAAGAAGAAGCAGAAAGCCTGAACAGACCAATAACAGCAAAAGAAATTGAAGCAGTAATCAAAAAGCTTCTGACACAAAAGCCCTGGACTAGAAGGTTTCACAGGAGAATTTTACAAAGCATTTAAGGGGAAAGCTAACCTATATTCCGGATTATTCAAAAAAAAAAAAAATCCAAGAAAGCAGAAGACTCCTAAAGTCTTTTTATGCAGCCAGCATCATCCTAACCCAAAACCAGATAAAGATACCACAAAGAAGTAAATGCCAGGCCAATATTGCTGATGAACATAGACACTAAAATCCTCAAAAAAAATATTGGCAAACTACATCCAGCAGTACCTTAAAAAGATCATACACCATGATCAAGTGGGATTCATCCCAGGGATACATGGATGGTACAATATTTGCAATTCAACAAACATAATACATCACAAAACAAAGTGAAAGACCACAATCACATAATCATACCAATAAATGCAGGAAAAGCATTTGATAAGGTACAACACCCATTTATGATAAAACACTTAGCAAAGTGGGAATAGAGGGAGCATTCTTCAACATAATAAAGCATGCCATATATGAGAGATGGACAGTCAACATCATACTCAAAAGGCAAAAACATACAGCTTTTCCACTAAGATTGGGAGGAAGAGAAGGATGCTTGATTTCACCACTCCAATTCAACATAGTATCAGAAGTCCTAGCCACAACAATCAAACAAGAAAAAGAAATAAAAGGCATCCATATTGGAAAGGAGGAAGCAAAACTGTCATAGCTTGACATGATAGTGCATATAGAAAATCCTATAGGCTCCGCCAAAAAACTACTGGATCTAATAAGTGATTTTGGCAAACAGCGGGAAACAGAGTCAATATTCAGAAATCAAAGGCATTTTTGTACACAAACAATGTAATATCAGAAACAGAAATTATTAAAAAATATCATTTGCTGTAGCAACAAGAAAAATAAACTACCTAGGAATAAACCTAACCAAGGATGTAAAGGCCCTGTACTCAGAAAACTACACAACACTGAAGAAAGAAATTAAGGCAGACACAAACAAATGGAAACATGTACCATAATCTTGGATTGGAAGAATTAACATCATCAAATTTCCATACTACCCAAAGTAAATGATAGATTCAATGCAATCGTATTAAAGTACCAATAACATATTTCACAGATATACAATAAATATTTCAGAAATTTATATGGAACCATAAATGAACTCAAATAGCTGCAACAATTTTGAGAAAGAAGAAGAGTGGGAAGATAGAGGCATGGTAAGAGGTAGCATTTTCCCCTTCCCTCTATGCATGGAAGAGAAACTGGCTGATCTTTGGAGGAACACAGCAAGAGGCCAACAATATTGCAAAATTTATGAAAATAGGACATCAAAAACTATAGTGGACATTGAAAAGCCAGACAGTAAGGAGACTGCTTCAGGACAATAAGGGCCCCGGGATCAGCACAGGGACCAGTGAGGTTGCAGCCCCCAAGCCTGGTGTTCCCAGGTCTGCCTCAGGGCACCCGGGAGAGAGCAGAGTCAACAGGTTCCTCACCTGCCAAACAAAGATTAAGCAGCACCGGGGAAGGCCCTGTTGCTTGAAGGCACAGAGAGGGGAGTTAGGACTGAGAGATAATCACACAGGAGCTGGGGGCACATATACATAGCCCTGGGAAGAGTGAGTACCCCAGCCTGTGTGACCAAGGGTGACCTGGCCATGCACCTGCACTCCCAAACCACAGATAGTGTGGTTTTGTGGAAGACCCAGACCCCACAGCCCTGAACAAGGAAAGGGCACAGGCATTCACAGGATTCTGGAGCCTGCGGTGGTAAATTTGGGGAAATGCACACCCCCTTGGGATTCCGGGATCTCACACGGTGAACCCAGAGAAGATGCAGGTGCTTCACGGGAACCTAGAAATCCTGGTGGGGAAATTGGGGCAAGTGCTTGCCCCTGGCGATACCTGGAGCTTACACCATGAACCCGGAAAAGATGCAGGTGCTCTGCGGGGCCCCAGAACCCAGAAGACCACAGCAGTCAGCTCCAGGGAGCATGCTTGGGAGCGCTCAGACCTACACTAAGGGACCTTCAGAGAGGTACCGGACCAGCTCTGGGGAGAAGGGCATGAGAGATTGACTGAGTTCTGACTGGGAAGAGTGAAAAGCATTCCAAGTGCCACTCAGCCTGCTGAAACCAGCAAGACCAGAAAAACTGGCTTGGCCAATAAGAAAACAACAACAGGTTGTTGTTGTTGTTGTTGTTGTTGTTTTGCTTTTTTTGTCATTGATGCTGTTTGATTGTTTGATATTGTCTTTTTTAAGTTACTTTTTATTTTTTAATTGTTATTATTTTTGTATCTTTCAATTCCTTATATTTCTCTCCCTTTCATCCTAGTGTTATTCCTTGCATTCCAAATTTATCACTCTTGCACCCCATCTTCTGCTTTTTTACTTTTTCTTTTGAACCTGCAAGTTATTGCAAAATTGTATTATCTTTTTCTCATTATTCTTACATTTTTTAACTTAATACTATTTTGGTATTCCTTTTTTTTCAGTATAGTCTTCTTTGCTTGGCTGGTCATACTGTATTGTTTGATAGGTTTCCCTTATCTCACTCACAGTGTGTTGTTAATTTACTGTCCTTCATTTGTGTTCCATTATACACTACTCAAGATCCTATACTCCCTATTTTTGTTATCTAGATCTCATAGATTCTGTCATATGATTGTAGCTCTAATATTATTGTAAATAAGACCTATTTCATACAATTGTAGATGCTATACAACATCCCTCACAGATATGAGCCCACTTTGTGATTTCCCAAACACCACTATTCTAGTGGTTAACTGTATTCTCTTACACACTACTCCTATTTACTATTCTTCACTCTGACGCTACCTCAGAATCTTACCTCCCACAGCCTCACTGTTTTCTAGATCCAACTCACACTCCTTTCCACCTCAATAAGAGTCTTATCTTCTTTCCATCCCTTCTAAAAAGTGGCTGGTGGGGTGGAAGATCACAGTTAACACTATACATAGAAAAAGGATCTCCTATCTCTTCTCTACTGCCAGCTATAGTAAATATCAGAAAATACTCTCTTGCTGTGTTAAACCATCTTGCCGTATTCCTCCAAATGATCACAAAAAAGAGCAGGGGGAAGCTGTGAACACCAGAATACCCAAAGGAGACTGCACCACTGAATCTCACAGGCATTCTATGACAGAAGTTCACACCATAAACCCAGGAAGCCAGAACAGATCAATTTAAGAAACAGAGGCTAACAGGAAGAGTCTCACGAACAATGAGAAGACAAAGAAACAATCCCTGAATGAATAAAAAGGAGGAAGCCTCAGAAAGAATGCTAAATGAAATAGAGGCAACTCAACTATCACATATTGAGTTCAAAGAAATGATTATCAGGAAGCTCAATGAGCTCACAATGAGCTACCAGAAACTACAGGGAAGCTACAATGAACTCACTGAAAACTACATCACCATGAAAAAGGAAATAGAAATTATCAGCAAGGGCCAAGAGGAAATGAAGAACACAGTTTCTGAAGTGAAAAACACGGTAGAAGAAATGAAAAGCAGGATCCATGAAGCAGAAGACGGGATCAGCAAATTGGAGGACAAAGTAGAAAAAAAAAACACCCAGAAAGAGCAAGAAAAAGAAAAGAGGCTCAGAAAGAATGAAGAAGGTTTGGGGGAAATGCAAGACAATATGAAACGTAATAATATCCATACAATAGGGATAGCAGAAGAAGAAAAAGAAGAACAAGTGATAGAAAACCTATTTAAAAAAGTAATGATGCAAAACTTCCCTAATTTGATGAGATAAAAAGTCACACAAATCCAGAAAACACAGAGAGTCCCAATCAAGAGGGACACAAAGTGGCCTACATCAAGACACATCATAATTAAAATGGCAAAATTTCAAGACGAAGAGAGAACATTAAAGGCAGTAAGGGAGAAACAGGAAGCAACATACAAGGGAGCCTCAATAAGGCTAGCAGCTGACTTCTCAATGGATACACTCCAAGCCAGAAAAGAATGGCAAGAAATATTCAAAGTAATGAGAACCAGAGGTCTGCAAACAATGCTATCTTACCCAGCAAGGCACTCAATCAAGATAGAAGGTCAAATAAGAAGCTTCCCTTACAAAAGAAGTCTAAAAGAATACACCTCCACAAAACCAGCTTTGCAAGAGATGCTAAAGGGACTGCTTTAAGGAAAGAGATAGAGATAGAGATAGAGATAGAGATAGAGAGAGAGAGAGAGAGAGAGAGAGAGAAAGAGGTATGTAAATGGCAATGAATAAGTACCTATCAATAATAACCTTAAACATAAGTGGATTAAATGTTCCAATCAAAAGACATAGAATAGCTGATTGGATAAGAAAACATGACCTACACATATGCTGCCTACAAGAGACCCACCTCAGGATAAAAGACCGGCACAGGCTGAAAGTGAAGGGCTGGAAACAAATTTTCCAACCAAGCAAAAAGGGAAAAAAAGGCTGGAGTAGCAATATTCATATCAAACAAAATAGACTTCCAAAACAGGGCCATAAAGAGAGACCCAGACGGTAACTTCATAATACTCAAGGCAAGAACTCACCAAGAAGACATAAATATGTAAATCTATATGTACCGAACATAGGAGCGCCCAAATACATAAAGAAAATCTTGGAGGACTTCAAGAAAAATATTGACAGCAAGACAATTATAGTGGGGGATTTTAACCCCCCCAACAAAAATGGACAGATCTTCCAAAGAAAATATCAACAAAGATATTGAGACACTAAACAATACCCTAGATGAAATGGACTTAACTGATATATACAGACGCCTCCATGCCAGAGAAGCTAAATACACATTCTTTCCAAATGTACATGGCACATTTTCAAAGATAAATCAAATGATAAGACACAAAACAAGCCTCACCAATTTCAAGAAAATTGAAATCATACCAAGCATTTTCTCGGATCACAAGGGATTGAAACTAGAAACCAACGGCAAGGAAAAAAAAAAAGAAAAAAAAAAAAAAAACCCTAAACAGCCCTGGCTGGCTTAGCTCAGTGGATTGAGTGCGGGATGTGAACCAAAGCATTGCAGGTTTGATTCCCAGTCAGGTCACATGCCTGGGTTGCAGGCCATGGCCCCCAGCAACCACACATTGATATTTCTCTCTCTCTCTCTCTCTCTCTCTCTCTCTCTCCCCCCTCCCTTCCCCCTCTAAAAAAATAAATAAATAAAATCTTAAGAAAAAAGGTAGAACACTTAAAAAAAAACCCTAAACACTCAAAATCATGGAGATTGAATAACATGCTATTAAACAATGAATGGGTCAAGAATGAAATTAGGGAGGAAATCAAAATGTTTCTGGAAACAAATGAAAAGGAACTCACAAAAACCCAAAACTTACGGGACACAGCTAAGGCAGTCCAGAGAGGGAAGTTCACAGCGATACAGGCATACCTGAAAAAGATAGAAATATTTCAAACAACCTAACCCTACATCTACAAGAACTCCACAAACAACAACAAAGACAGGCCAGAACAAGTAGAAAGAAGAAAATAACCAAGATCAGAGCAGAATTAAATGACATAAAGACTAAAAGCACAATTCTAAGGATCAATGAATCCAGAAGCTGGTTCTTTGAAAAGATAAACAAAAATGACAAGCCTTTAAGCAGACTCATCAAGAAAAAAAGAGAGAAGACCCAAATAAACACAATCAGAAATGAAAGAGGAGAGATTACAACAGATACCACAGAAACACAAAGGATTGTAAGAAATTACTACCAAGAACTTTATGCCAAGAAATTTGAAAACCTAGGTGAAATGGACAAATTTCTAGAAAAATATAATCTTCCAAAACTCAATGAAAAAGAAGCAGAAAGTGTGAGCAGACCAATAACAGCAAAATAAATTGAAGCAGCTCTCAAAAAACTCCCAACACACAAAAGCCCTGGACCAGATGGTCTCACAGGAGAATTTTACAAAGCATTTAAGGAAGAACTAACCCCTATCCTTCACAGACTGTTCCAAAAAATCCAAAAAGGTGAAAGACTCCCAAACACTTTTTATGAGGCCAACATCATCCTAATCCCAAAACCAGATAAAGACACAACAAAGAAAGAAAACTTCAGGCCAATATCGCTGATGAAGATAGATGCTAAAATCCTCAACAAAATATTGGCAAACCACATCCAACAATACATTACAAAGATCATACACCATGACCAAGTGGGATTCATCCCAGGGATACAAGGATGGTACACTATTCACAAATAAATAAATGTAATACATCAAATAATCAAAAGCAAAGAGAAAAATCACATGATCTTATCAATAGATATGTGTTCATGGATTGGAAGAATTAATATAATCAAAATGTCCATACTACCAAATTTTCAAGTGAATTAGAACTGGTTTGCATTTCTTAAACTGGTCTTTCTTCATAAATAATGGAACATTGTGATAGCTTTTTCCAAATACCAATGAGTGTGACTCAACTGTTAAAGTTAAATTTTAATATTTACACATTACATAGCATAATATTTAGGCAACAGACTGTAAGTGTAGAATTCAAAATAGCATATACTTTGACTTGGAATTAGAGTATGCACTAAAAAACGTGTGTGTTATTTAATACTGACACTGGGGAAGCTTGAGCAAAGGATTTTGAAATATAAACACTATTAAGCATGCAGTTCTAGCTTGTTTTCATGTGCTGGGTTTTGTGGCAATGGCTGATTATTGATTTCACTGTTATTGTGATACTTAGGGGAAAGCTGGCTAATACACAATACCATCTATTAGTATGGGTGATAATGGAGTCAGTGAAGCCATTGGTGAGCTGTCCTGAGCATTCCCAGAGCTGGGGCAACATAGGGCTGGTGCAAAAGGAATAAGCTTACAATTAGAGAAGGTAGGGGAAGTTACCAAACAGTGAACACAATGATAGAAGGACCCTGAGAATTATCCAATACAAACTCTGTGTTTTACCTGTGAGGAAACTGTTAAATAAATTTGCTTGAGGTCACCAAGCTATGTGGTAATAAATCTGAGATGGAATTTTGGGTGTCCAGACTCAATCCAGAGAGCTTTGCCACTCCCAGATATAAACCCACATGCACTTACCTGTGGTTTGTTTATTTGCAGATATATAAATAAATAATTGGATCTAACATCCCTAGATTTCTTGGAAACAAACAAGTGTTGGAGACACTTGTAATATGCTGTAAAGAGCACTCAGTAGTCACTTGGAGAGTGGAGTGCAACTGAATTATATATCCGTTCCTTTCAAAACCCTCAAAGTTAGGATTTCAGGCATGCTGTGAAAAATAGAAGTAAATATTATTCAGTGCAGTATCAAGCTCTCAGGTCTTGGGTAGAAAAGGGAAAAATTCAATCCAACACCCTTACTCAGTCATAATTTTGTAGAAGCAGACCTTTGGGCCAACTTGTGAAAACATGAGTGTCCTAAAACTGAACTTGCTACTTCTAAGAAGGAGGATATATATATATATACACTCCTTCTCAATATATATATATTGAAGGCTCAATATATATATATATATATATATATATTGAGAAGGCTAAACAGTTGAAACAGGTGACTCCTGTGGTCTCTTCTGAGATTCTATAATATAAATCTGCCACATCCCTAAATTATGGATATGCAAGTGTCTACACATACACCCCATGAACATTCACTGTACACCAATATTTAGCCAGACAATTGGTTTAAAAGCCTCCAGTTATGTCTATAAGACAACATTCAGACAACCAGTTACAAAGAAAGCATTCTGTCACTCAGCCATTTAGTCCACACCTCTTTATTTAATAACTCTGCCTTGTGCTAAACAATGAACTTTTCTTGGAGAGCATCCAAGTTACTTCTCTCCTAAACTAATCAGACAGTCTGCAATATTAGATCCTTTTTCTATTTGTACAATTTCTTTAATTTTTTATATTTTTAAAATTATATTATCATTGTTCAATTAAAGTTGTCTGCATTTTCCCCCACAACAACCCCCCAAGCCAGGCAAGGCCTGCTCCTTCCCTTGCTTCCACCTCCCCCCTTGGTTTGCCCATGTGTCTTTTTTTTAATATTTTATTTATTTATTTATTTTTAGAGAGGGAAGGGAGAAAGAGAGAGAGAGAGAAACATCAATGTGCGGTTGCTGGGGGTCATGGCCTGCAACGCAGGCATGTACCTTGACTGGGAATCGAACCTGCGACACTTTGGTTCACAGCCCGCACTCAATCCATTGAGCTACGCCAGCCAGGGCGCCCACGTGTCTTTTATAGTAGTTCCTGAACACCCTTCCCACCTTTATTGCCTCCCACCTGCCCTCTGGGTACTGTCAGATTGTTCTTACTTTCAGTGCCTCTACTTATATTTTCTTTGCTTTTTCCTCTGGTGATTATGTTCCAGTCAAAGATGAGATCATCTGGTATTTGTCCCTCACTGCCTGGCTTATTTCACTTAGCATAATGCTCTCCAGTTCCATCCATGTCACAAAGGGAAGGAGCTCCTTCTTTCTGCTGCATAATATTTCACTATGTAAACGTGCCATGGTTTTTTGATCCAATCATTTACTTATGGACACTTAGGTTGCTTCCAGCACTTGGCTATTGCAAATTGTGCTGCTATAAACATTGGGTGGATAGGTTCTTTTGGATTGGTGTTTCAGGGTTCTTAGGATATAATTCTAGCAGTGGAATTTCTGTCAAAAGGCATTTCCATTTTCAGATTTCTGAGGAAATTCCATTTTCCACAGTGGCTGCACAACTCTACATTTCACCAACAGTGAACTAGCATTCCCTTTTCTCCACATCCTTTCCAACACTTGTTTGTTAATTTGTTTATGATGGCCATTGTCACTGGTGTGAGGAGGTATCTCTCTGTGGTTTTAATTTGCATCTCTCTGATGGCTAGTGATGCTGAGTATCATTTCATATGTTTCTAGGCCCTCTGTATGTCCTCCTTGGAGAAGTGTCTGTTCAAGTCTTTTGCCTATTTTTCAATTGGGTTTTTTATATTCCTGGAGTGGAGTTATGTGAATTCTTTATATTTTTTGGACATCTAACCCTTCTCTGAGGTATCATTCGCAAATATATTTTCCCATGTAGTTGCTTCCCTTTTCATTATGATGTTTTCTTTAGCCATGCAGAAACTTTTTTATGAGAGGAGGTCAGATTTGTTTATTCATTTTGGTATGTTCCTTGCTCTAGGAGGACATAATAGTGAAGATGGTGCGGTGTGGAATGTCTGAGATTTTCCTTCCGATGTTTTCCTGTAAGACTTTTAAGGTGTCATGAATTCTATTTAAGTCCTTTATCCACTTTGAATTTATTTTTATGTATGGTGTAAATTGTTGGTCTAGTTTCATTTTTTGCAGGTACCTGTTCAAATCTCCCAACAACATTTGTTGAACAAATTACTTTTACTAAATTTTCTGCTTCTGCACCCTTTGTCAAATATTAATTGATCATAGAGACTTGGGTTTCTTTCTGGGCTCTCTATTCTATTTCATTTGTCTGTGTCTGTTCTTATGACGTACCAGGCTGCTTTGCTTCCAGTGTCTTGTAATATAGCTTGATATAAGGAATTGTGATCCCTCCTACTCTGTTCTTTTTTCTCAAATATTTTTTTTTATTTTAATCATTTTTAAGTACAGTTTCCTCCTTTTATTCTCATTCCAGCTCATCCACCCATCCCTCCCTCCCTCCCTCCCATTAAACCCCACCCTTAGTTTTTGTCCATGTGTCCTTTATATTTGTTCCTACAAACCCTTCCCCTTTACCTTGAAATTCCCTCTTCTCTCCCCACTAGTCACTGTCAGCCTGCCTTCCAATTCAGTGTCTTTGACTATATCTTGCTTGTATCTTTGTTTGTTTTTTACGTTCCTGTTAAAGGGGAGATCATATGGTATTTGTCTTTCACTGCCTGGCTTATTTCACCCAGCATAATGCTCTCTGGTTCCATCCATACTGTTGGAAATGGTAGGAGCTCCTTCTTTTTTCTGCTGCATAGAATTTCACTGTGTAAATGTACCACAGTTTTTTGATCCATTCATTTGCTGGTGGGCATCTAGGTTGCTTCCAGCACTTAGCTATTGTAAATTGTGCTGCTATGAACATTGGAGTGCAAAGGTTCTCTTGGATTGGTGTTTCAGGGTTCTTAGGATATACTCTCAGAAGTGGAATTGCTGGGTCAAAAAGCAGACCCATTTTTAGTTTCCTGAGAAAGTTCCATAATGTTTTCCATAGTGGTTGTATCAGTCTGCAATCTCACCAACACTGCACTAGGGTCCATTTTTCTCTACAACCTCTCCAACACTTGTTGTTTGTTGCTTTGTTTATGATGGCCATTCTGTCTGGTGTAAAGTGGTATCTCATTGTGGTTTTAATTTGCATCTCTCTGATAGCTAGCAATATTGAGCACCTTTTCATGTGTCACTGGATCCTCTGTATGTCCTTCTTGGAGACATGTCTGTTCAAGTCCTTTGCCCATTTTTTAATTGGGTAGCTTTTCTTAGAGTGGAGTCATGTAAGTTCTTTATATATTTTGGAGATTAAACCCTTGTCTGAGGTATCATTGGCAAATATGTTTTCCCATACAGTTGGTTCTCTTTTTATTTTAATACTGTTTTCTTTACTCATCCAGAAACTTTTTATTTTGATGAGGTCCCATTTGTTTATTGTTTCCTTTATGTCCCTTGCTCTAGGGGACATACCAGTAAAAATGTTTCTGTGTGAAATACCTGAGATTTTCCTGTCTATATTCTTCTCTTGGACTTTAATGGTGCCATGGCTTATATTTGAGTCTTTTATCCACCTTGCATTTATTTTTGTATAGGGTGTAAGTTGGTGCTCAAGTTTCATTTTTTTTTTTGCACATAGCTGTCCAGTTCTCCCAACACCAATTGTTGAAGAGGCTATTCTTACTCCATTTTATGTTGCTGCCCTCTTTGTTGAATATTAATTGACCATAGAGACTTGGGTTTATTTCTGGGCTCTCTGTTCTGTTCCACTGGACCATGTGCCTGTTCATATGCCGGTACCAGGCTGGTTTGATTACAGTGGCTGTGTAATGAAATTTGGAATCGGATTTTTGATCCCTACTACTTTGCTCTTCTTTCTCAAAATTTCAGCAGCTATTCGGGATCTTTTATGATTTCATATAAATTTTTGAAGTGTTTGTTCTATGTCTGTGAAATGTGCCATTGGTACTTTAGTAGGATATTTAACTGAATCTGTAAATTGCTTTGGGTAGTAGGGACATTTTGATGATGTTAATTCTTCTGATTCATGAACACAGTATATGTTTCCATTTGTTTGTGTTTTCCTTGATTTTTTTTTCCTCAGTGTTATGCAGTTTTCAGAATACAGGTCTTTTATTTTCTTGGTTAGATTTATTCCTAGGTATTTTATTTTTCTTTTTGCTATTTCAAATGGGATTTTTTCCTTGATTTCTGCTTCTGCTGTTTCATTGTTGGTCTACAGAAATGCCCTTGATTTCTGGATATTGACTTTGTATCCCACTGTTTTGCCAAATTAATTTATTAGGTCAAGCAGTTTTTTTTTTTTCCCCCCTGAGTCTACAGGATTTTCTATGTACACTATCGTGTCATCTGCAAACACTGAGAGTTTTGTTTCCTTCTTTCCAATTTTGATGCCTCTTATTTCTTTTTCCTGTCTGATCGCTGTGGCTAAAACTTCCAGTACTATATTGAATAGAAGTGGTGAAAGTGGACATCCTTGTCTTGTTCCTGATCTTAGTGGAAAAGATTTTAATTTTTGCCCATTGAGTATGATGTTGGCTGTAGGTCTCTCATATATGGCCTTTATTATGTTGAGGAATGCTCCCTCTGTTCCCACTTTGCTGAGGGTTTTTTATCATAAATGGGTGCTGTACCTTATCAAATACTTTTTCTGCATCTATTGATATGATCATGTGGTTTTTGTCATTGCTTTTGTTAAATCACAACACAAAAAAGAAAAAAAGAAAATTTGTCTTAATGTAAAAAATATTTTAGTTTCTTTGTTATTTTATTTATTTATTTTATTACTTTATTGTTGTTCAATTACAGTTTTCGGAGTTTTTTTCCTCACCACTCCCCCCAACCCCAGCCAAACCCACCTCCCTCTTTTGCTTCCACCCTACCCCTTGGTTTTGTCTATGTGTCCTTTATAGTAGTTCCTGAAAACACTCCCCCCCACTGTCCCCTCCCCTCTTCCCTCTGGCTATTGTTAGATTGTTCTAATTTCAATGTCTCTGGTTATAATTTGTTTTATTTTTTCTTTAGTTGATTATGTTCCAGTTAAAGGTGAGATCATATGGTATTTGTTCCTCATTGCCTGGCTTATTTCACTTAGCATAATGCTCTCCAGTTCCATTCATGTTGTGACAAAGGGTAGGAGCTCCTAATTTCTCTTTGTTGCTTAGAATTTCATTATATAAATGTACCACAGTTTTCTGATACACTCATTTGCTGGCCAGCACTTAGGTTGCTGTGAACAGGTTCTTTTGGATTGGTGTTTCAGGGCTCTTAGGGTATAATCCCAGCAGTGCAATTGCTGCATCAAAAGACAGATCCATTTTTAGTTTTCTAAGGAAAGTCCATATTGTTTTCCACATTGGTTGCACCAGTCTGCATTTCCACCAATAGTGCATTAGGATTCCCTTTCCTCCACACCCTCTTCAACACTCTTTTGTTGATTTGTTTATGATGGCCATTCTCACTGGTGTGAGGAGGAGATATCTCATTGTGGTTTTAATTTGCATCTCTCTGATGGCTAGTGATGCTGAGCATCATTTAATATGTTTCTGGGCCCTCTGTATGTCCTCCTTGGGGAAGTGTCTGTTCTAGTCTTTTGCACATTTTTTAATTGGGTGTTTTGTCTTCCTGGAGTGGAGTTATGTGAGTTCTTCATGTTTTTGGAAATCAAACCCTAGCCCAAGGTATCATTGACAAATATGTTTTTCCATACATTTGATGTTTGCAGATGACATGATAGTGTACACAGAAAATCCTATACAGTCCACCAAAAAACTACTGGACCCAATAAATGAATTTGGCAGAACAGCGGGATACAAAGTCCATACTCAGAAATCGAAGACATTTTGTATGCCAACAATGAAATATCAGAAACAGAAACCAGGAAAAAAATCTCATTTGATATAGCAAGAAGATAAATAAAGTACCCAGGAATAAACCTAACCAAGGAGGTAAAAGACCTGTACTCAGAAAACCATACAATACTGAAGAAAGAAATTAAGGAAGACACAAACAAATGGAAGCATGTACCATGCTCATGGATTGGAAGAATTAACACCATCAAAATGGCCTTAATGTAAAAAATATTTTAATGAAATTCTGCTTAAACATTAAACATGATGGTATTTATATGATTATTAACTTAACATTCAAGTTAAATAGAAATTAGTTTTTGTCCTCTCACTACTGGCTTCATGGGCCAGTGAAAGCCAAATGACGTTTACATTTCAATGGAATTCCCCATCTCGTAGAGGCAGGATTTTAAATAGGTACTAAGGCACAGCATTGTCATCTGTGCCTTATCTGGTCCTTTACTGCTATAGGGGCAAGGTTTTGCCATGGTGCCCTGGAGACCTTGGAAGTGGGCAGAGGCTGGAGTCACAGCTGATCTGAGTCTTGGCAGAATGCTCTGTGATCCTCCCAAAACATGAGAAGACAGAAGACCTTTGAGGAGCTGCTCCAAGGCCATCTCCCACTGACCTCTTTATCTCCTCTAGGAGACTGTCATGATGCAATTTCTCCTCAACTTCTTAGTTATGGCCCATGTCCCCCAAACCTCTTGGATGAAGTTGTAGATAAAAACAGCCTTCACTGAAGCCTACAATGAATTCTTCAGCAATGGGATATTTCACAGGTTACCTCTGCATTCATGTGGTTACTTTTATTTGCCTGTTCTTTTTTTTTTTAAGTGTGTAAGTAGGACAAGACCTGCCCTCTTTGGCTCATCTTTCTTTGCACTATGTATATGAGTACTAAATATAAATTTATATTACTATATATTTTCTAGTTGTATCAGTAGGGCTTTTGCCTTGTCCTTCTCTTGTACATGTGTGCTTAGCAACTATATACAGTGATACCTCGGTATTCGTTGTTAATTATCTAGGGAACTTGTGATGAGTGCTAAAACCAGCAAGTAACAAAACCAACAAGCATCAAACAGTACAGCATTCTCTCTTGCAGGGTGACATTGTGACTTATACAAGTTCTAGCAATGTGATGAGTCCTGAGCAAGTGCTGAGTGCTGAAACATTTTTTTTTTCTCATCAAAATGCAATGAGTACAGGGTTTGATGAGTTCTGACACTGACAAGTACTGAGGTAAGACTATATCTTTCTTTCCACTCTCTGATAACTTCCTTAAGACAATTTTATGAAAGATTGGGAACTTTTTTTCCTCTTCTTTTCATGGGTTTAAGCAGAAACAATTTATCAATGTAATCCCACTGCACATTCTTAGACTGAGAGAGGTCTTTTCTGATTCAGCATGTAGCTTCTATGTCAGGCAGTCTTTAGACAATATAACCATCTAGAACCCTGAACTCTAACATAAAGAGCAGGGAAAAACCCTAGTGTTCTTAGACTGAGGGGTCAATTGGGAAGGTGGCAGCATAGTTTTTTTCCTGAGGTAGAAAGAAGAGAAATGAAGATTCAGAGTTAGTTGGAAACTGAGAGGTACTGTGACATGTGGAGAGGAAGAATGATTATGAAACTCATGCCAAATAACCAAATGGCTTTGATGAAGAGAAGTGAGCATCTGCTAAGGGCTGGGAGAGAGAGGAGGACATCTATCACAGAAGGAAAAAAAAAGCTCTGAAATGGCAACTGTGAAGAAGACATCAAACTGATTCAGGGATTTGCTGAGCAGCAATGAGAGAGGTCCCATAAAAGTTAGCAAGAATGAATCTATTCTGGACTCCAGCAACAGTATTTTTTTTCTGTCTTTCTGCCAAGAAACTTGAGTGGAAAAAAATATAGCTAAGAGAGCAGGCTGGCCAGAGACAAGAATGGTCACAGGACAAGTAGGAGAGGTCAAGTGTCTGTAAGGTCAATCCCAGGCTCAAGCATGAATGGGAACAGCTGAAGGAGAGGGATGTGCCCAAGAGAAACTTTCTGTACTTTGCCCTCCAGTGCCTTCAAAAGGGTAATAGAGGAAAGGTCAATCTACCTCTCATCTTATAAACGTCCATCATTGAAGCTTGGTAACCTTCAGTGTTTATCACCTTCAAGAATGATGGAACTATTTGAGGAAAACAAAGAAGAGAAGTCTTTCCCAAAATGCCTTTGTAATTACACTACAAATACAAGTGCAAATGAATGGAATGAGAGAGCACTGTGCTAAGTGAAATAAACCAGTTAGGGAAAGACAAATACCATATGATTTCACCTATAAGTGGAACCTAATCAATAATACAAATAAGCGAGCAAAATATAACCAGAGACATTGAAATAAAGAACAAACTGACAGTAACCAGAGGGGAGTGGGAGGGGATAATGGGGAAAAGAAGGGGGAGGGTCATCAATGAAGATGTATAAAGGACCCATGGACAACGTCAAAGGTAGGGTAGGATTGAGGGTAAGGGTGGGTGGGGCAGGGGAGAGTGATGGTGGGAAAATGCTGTACTTGGGAAACAATAAAAAAATTAAAAAAATAAAATTGCTAAGATACAAGATCACAAAGTTCTCATTACCAAAAAAAAAAAAAGTGCAAACATTATCCCCAATCATTGCTCCTCCCCTCATCTACCCAGAAAATCAAAACCAAATCACCTCATAAAAAACCCAGTGCATTTTAAAACCCAATGAGGGAAAAATGGGGACAACTGCAATTGAACAATAATAAAAAATTGTTAAAATATAAAACACAAATAAAACCCAATGAGGGACTAATACCCTCCTGGGAAATGGCTTCCTAGGAGTGTTTTGTAGGAAACTTCCCCCTCATCAAAGAGTTTCCCAGGCTTGCAAAAAAGTGTTGAAAGAAAGTATATTTGTTTACCCTGACCCCCTACAGTGGGTATTCTGTGGGGCCCAGTGCTCTCAGGGGAACTAGGCCAAATAGGATGTACTCAGCTTTAAGGGAAGCAGACAGGGCTCACAACACTGGCCTGTGGACACTGTTTGAAAGAGCTAGGGATATTTAGCGTTAAAAAAATAAGACCCAGAGCACACAGGGGCTGTTTATCAATTTCTGAAAGTCAGTCTTGGAAAAGAGGGAGCTGATATTCCAGGGCGCCTATAGAGGAGAGCTTATAGAGGGGAGAGCTTGGCTCCACCAGAAGGGCTCATGCAGTATTTGTGGGACAGTTGGACTGAGAGTTGCTGATTCAAACAAGATGAGTGAGAGCCTGATAATCTTGGGAAGTCTTCACATTGCTGAAAATCTAATTTTCAGGTTATCTGAGGACAGCATGAACCAACTCACTGTCAGTGTGCAATGAAATTTACATTCGATAAATATCTTGCTTTTCCAAAATTCCGGGAGGGTCTGGTTGCTTGACCCATCTCTCCCTTTGCAAATAATGTAGTAAGAAATCATCATTCTTGCAGCTGAGCCGATTCCTTAACATTTTCTATGTTCCACTCATCAAACTATATATCAATGTGCCTTTTATCTTAAGAAAATACATAATGGGGTTGCAAATTTACATATTACCAACTGGATATTAATTTAATAAATAATTTATTTCAATGGACTAATAGGAAAAGGTTGATCATGCAATTAAACAAACATTTTACTTTTTAAAATTTTTATTCATAAATTAAACTAACACTTGCCATCTGAAAGCAAATAAGGCATTATCTCAAACTTTTACACATGTGTGTTGCTTTTCTATTCACAGTATTAGGAGTGCATAATGTTTACCATTGGAAGCACTCTTAGAGGCCAATTGGTTGTTCCCTCATTTATAAATAGGAAACAACAGAGACCCAGAAAGGTTATGACCTCTTATTCCTCCAATCACCCCCTACCCCATACTTACACACACACACACACACTTACTCTTAGCCATTTACTGGGAATTCATAGGAGGGTGATTACTATTGTTATGAGGTTTTGGGGGTTTTTTTAAGCATAAAGAGTTTTATTTTAAGTATTTTTTTTATTTTAATTGCTGTTCAAGTACAGTTTTCTGTCTTTTACTACAATCCCAACCCTCTGCCCAGCCCTCCCCACCTCCTGCCCATTTCCACCCCTCCTTGTTATTGTCCATTTGTCCTTTATAAGAGTTTCTGCAAGCCCTTCGCCTATTCCCCTGAAATTCCCTTCCCTCTCCCCTCTGGTCATTGTCAGCCTGCCCTCCATTTCAGTGTCTTTGGTTATATTTGGCTAGTTTGTTTGCTTTGTCGTTTATGTTCCTGATAAAGGTGAGATCATATGGTATTTGTCTTTCACAACCTGGCTTATTTCACTAAGCATAATGCTTTCCAGTTCCATCCATGCTGTCACAAAGGGTGAGAGCTCCTTCTTTCATTCTGCTACATAGAATTCCATTGTGTAAATGTACCATAGCTTTTTTTTTTATTTTATTTTAATCATTGTTCAAATACAGTTTTCTCCTTTTTACTCCCAATCCAGCCCCCCCCTCCACACTTCCCTCCCATTACCACCCTCCCCTTAGTTTATGACATTGTGTCCTTTAAGTTTGTTCCCGTGAACCCTTCCCACTGTCCCCTGAAATTCCCTCTACTATCTTCTGTGGGCACTGTCAGCCTGACCTCTATTTCAGTGTCTTTGGTTATATTTTGCTTGTTTCTTTGTTTTGTTATTTAGGTTCCTGTTAAAGGTGAGATCATATGGTATTTGTCTTTCACTGACTGGCTTGTTTCACTTAGCATAATGTTTTCCAGCTCCATCCACGCTGCAAAGGGTAGGAGCTCCTTCTTTCTTTCTGCTGCATAGAATTCCATTGTGTAAATGTATCATAGTTTTTTGATCCATTCATTTACTGATGGGCATCTAGGTTGCTTCCAGCACTTGGCTATTATAAATTGTGCTGCTATGAACATTGGAGTTCATAGGTTCTTTTGGATGGGTATTTCAGGGTTTTTAGGATATAGTCCCAGCAGTGGAATCGCAGGGTCAAAAGGCAGATCCATTTTTAGTTCCTGAGGAAGTTCCATAATGTTTTCCATACTGGTTGTGCCAGTCTGCAATCTCACCAACACTGCACTAAGGTCCCCTTTTCTCCACAAACTCTCCAACACTTGTTGTTTGTTGCTTTGTTTATGATGGCCATTCTGACTGGTGTAAAGTGGCATGTCATTGTGGTTTTAATTTGCATCTCTCTGATAGCTAGCAATATTGAGCACCTTTTCATGTGTCACTGGATCCTCTGTATGTCCTTCTTGGAGACATGTCTGTTCAAGTCCTTTGCCCATTTTTTAATTGGGTAGCTTTTCTTAGAGTGGAGTCATGTAAGTTCTTTATATATTTTGGAGATTAAACCCTTGTCTGAGGTATCATTGGCAAATATGTTTTCTCATACAGTTGGTTCTCTTTTTATTTTAATACTGTTTTCTTTACTCATCCAGAAACTTTTTATTTTTATGAGGTCCCATTTGTTTATTGTTTCCTTTATGTCCCTTGCTCTAGGGGACATACCAGTAAAAATGTTTCTGTGTGAAATACCTGAGATTTTCCTGCCTATGTTCTCCTCTAGGACTTTAATGGTGTCATGGCTGATATTTAATTCTTTTATCCACCTTCAATTTATTTTTGTATAGGGTGTAAGTTGGTGCTCAAGTTTCATTTTTTTTTTTTGCACATAGCTGTCCAGTTCTCCCAACACCAATTGTTGAAGAGGCTATTCTTACTCCATTTTATGTTGCTGCCCTCTTTGTTGAATATTAATTGACCATAGAGACTTGGGTTTATTTCTGGGCTCTCTGTTCTGTTCCACTGGACCATGTGCCTGTTCATATGCCACTACCAGGCTGGTTTGATTACAGTGGCTGTGTAATGAAATTTGGAATTGGATTTTTGATCCCTACTGCTTTGCTCTTCTTTCTCAAAATTTCAGCAGCTATTCGGGACCGTTTATGATTTCATATAAACACTTCATTTCATGAATTTCACTTCAAAATTTCATTTTTGAAGTGTTTGTTCTATGTCTGTGAAATGTGCCATTGGTACTTTAATAGGTATTACACTGAATCTGTAAATTGCTTTGGGTAGTAGGGGCATTTTGATGATGTTAATTCTTCTGATTCATGAACACAGTGTATGTTTCCATTTGTTTGTGTCTTCCTTTATTGTTTTCCTCAGTGTTGTGCAGTTTTCAGAATACAGGTCTTTTATCTCCTTGGTTAGATTTATTCCTAGGTATTTTATTTTTGTTTTTGCTATATCGAATGGGATTTTTTTCTTGATTTCTGCATCTGCTGTTTCATTGTTGGTGTACAGAAATGCCTTTGATTTCTGGATATTGACTTTGTATCCTGCTGTTTTGCCAAATTCATTTATTAGGTCAAGGTGTTTTTTTTTTTCCCCAAGTCTATAGGATTTTCTATGTACACTATCATGTCATCTGTAACCACCGACAGTTTTGTTTCCTCCTTTCCAATTTGGGTGCCTTTTATTTCTTTTTGTTGTCTGATAGCTGTGGCTAAAACTTCCAGTACTATATTGAATAGAAGTGGTGAAAGTGGACATCCTTGTCTTGTTCCTGATCTTAGTGGAAAAGATTTTAATTTTTGCACATTGAGTATGATGTTGGCTGTAGGTCTCTCATATATGGCCTTTATTATGTTGAGGAATGCTCCCTCTATTCCCACTTTGCCATGTGTTTTTATCATAAATGGGTGCTGTACCTTATCAAATGCTTTTTCTGCATCTATTGATACGATCATGTGATTTTTGTCTTTGCTTTTGTTTGTGTGATGTATTACATTTACTGATTTGTGAATACTGTACCATCCTTGCATCCCTGGGATGAATCCCACTTGGTCATGGTGTATGATCTTTTTAGTGTATTCTTGGATGCTGTTTGGCAGTATTTTTTTTTTTTTTGAGGATTTTAGCATCTATGTTCATCAGCGATATTGGCCTGAAGTTTTCTTTCTTGTTTTGTCTTTATCTGGTTTTGGGATTAGGATGATGTTGGCCTCATAAAAAGAGTTTGGAAGTCTTCCACTGTTTTGGATTTTTTTGGAATACTCTGTGAAGGATAGGGGTTAGCTCTTCCTTAAATGCTTTGTAGAATTCTCCTGTGGAACCATCTGTTCCAGGGCTTTTGTATGTTGGGCGTTCTTTTTTTTTTTTTATTACTGGTTCAATTTCATTTGCTGTTATTTGTCAGTTCAGGCTTTCTGCTTCTTTTTCATTGAGTTTTTGGAAGATTATATTTTTCTAGAAATTTGTCCATTTCACCTAGGTTTTCAAATTTCTTGGCATAAAGTCTTGGTAGTAATTTCTTACAATCCTTTGTATTTCTGTGGTATCCCTTGTAATCTCTCCTCTTTCATTTCTGATTGTGTTTATTTGGGTCTTCTCTCTCTTTTTTTTTTTTTTTTTTCTTAATGAGTCTTCTTAAAGGCTTGAAGATTTTGTTTATATTTTCAAAGAACCAGCTCCTGGATTCATTGATTCTTAGAATTGGGCTTTTAATCTCTATGTCATTTAATTCTTTTCTGATCTTGGTTATTTCCTTCCTTCTACTTGTTCTGGGCTGTCTTTGTTGTTGTTTGTCGAGTTCTTGCAGATGTAGGGTTAGGTTGTTTGTTTGAAATATTTCTATGTTTTTCAGGTATGCCTGCATTGCTATGAACTTCTCTCTCAGGACTGTCTTCTCTGTGTCCCATAAATTTAGGTTGTTGTGAGTTCCTTTTCATTTGTTTCCGAAAACATTTTGATTTCTTCCCTAATTTCATTCTTGACCCATTCATTGTTTATTAGCATGCTATTCAATCTCCATGATTTTGAGTGTTTTGGGTGCTTTTCCTTGGGGTTGGTTTGTAGTTTCAGTCCCTTGTGTTTGGAGAAAATGCTTGGTATGGTTTCAGTTTTCTTGAATTTATTGACAGCTTGATTTGTGTCCTATTATATGGTTTATTTTTGAAACTGTTCCATGTGCATTTGAAAAGAATGTGTATTAACTTCTTTGGGATCAAGGGCTCTGTATATATCAGTTCAGTCCATTTCATCTAGGGCGTTTTTCAATGCCACAATATCTTTGTTGATATGTTGTTTGGAAAAATCTTTCCATTTTTGACAGTGGGGTATTCAAATGTCCTAGTGTAATTGTCTTGCTGTCAATATCTTTCTTGAATTCCTAAGATTTTCTTTATGTATTTGAGCACTTCTATTTTGGGTGCATATATATTTATAATGTTTGTAGCTTCTTGGTGGGTTCTTCCCTTGAGTATTATGAAGTAACCTTCTGGGTGTGTCTTTATGGCCCTTTTTTGGAAGTCTATTTTGTTTTATATGAGTATTGCTACCCCAGCTTTTTTTCCCTGTCCATTTGCTTGGAAAAGTTGTCTCCAGCCCTTCACTTTCAGCCTGTGCATGTCTTTTATCCTGAGGTGGGTCTCTTATAGGCAGCATATGTGTGGGTCATGCTTTCCTATCCATTCAGGTATTCTATGTTTTTTTTTTTTTATTGGAACATATAATCTATTTACCTTTAGGGTTATTATTGATAGGTACTTATTCATTGCCATATACAAACCTGTGTTCCTCTCTCTCTCTCTCTCTCATTTCTTTCCTTTCCTTAAAGCAGTTCCTTTAGCATCTCTTGCAGAACTGGTTTGGTGGAGGTATATTCTTTTAGACTTCTTTTGTAAGGGAAGCTTCTTATTTGACCTTCTGTCTTGATTGAGTGTCTTGCTGGATAAAGTAGCCTTGGCTGCAGACCTCTGGTTCTCATTACTTGTAGTATTTCTTGCCATTCTCTTCTGGCTTTGTGATTTTCCATGGTAAAGTCAGCTAGCCTTGCTAGCCTTATTGGGGCCCCCTTGCATGTTACTTCCTGTTTCTCCCTTGATGCCTTTAAGATTCTCTCTTTGTCTTTAAATTTTTCCATTTTAATTATGATGTGTCTTGAGGTGGGCCTCTTTGGATTCTTCTTGATTGGGACTCTCTGTGCTTCCTGGATTTGTGTGACTTTTTCTCTCATCATATTGGAAAGTTTTCCATCATTACTTTTTCAAATAAGTTTTCTATCCCTTGCTCTTCTTCTTCTTCTGGTATCCTTATTATATGGATATTACTATGTTTCATATTGTCTTGTATTTCTCTTCATCTTTCTTTATTCTTTCTGAATCTCTCTTCCTTTACTTGCTATTTCTGGGTGTTTTTTTTTCTACTTTGTCCTCTAATTTGGTGATCCGACCTTCTGCTTCATCAGTCCTGCTTTTCATTCCTTCTACTGTGTTCTTCAGTTCAGATATTGTGTTCTTCATTTCCTCTTGACCCCTGTTGATCATTTATATTTCCTTTTTCATGTTGATATAGTTTTCCATGAGTTCATTTTAGTTTCGCTGTAGTTTCTGGTAACTCATTGTGAGCTTGTTAAGCTTCCTGATAATCATTTCTTTGAACTCAATATGTGATACTTGAGTTGCCTCTATTTCATTTAACATTATCTCTGAGGCTTTCTCTTTTCCCTTCATTTGGGAATTGTTTATCTGTATTCTCATTGTTCATGAGACTCTTCCTGCTAGCCTCAGTTTTTTAAATTGATCTGTTCTGGTTCCCTGGGTTTATGGTGTGAACTTCTGTCATAGAATACCTGTGAGATTCAGTGGTGCAGTCTCCTTCTGGTATGCTTGTCTGCACAGCTTCCCAGTACTGTTTTTTTGTGATCTACTTGGGAGGTAAGGCAAAATGGTTTAAGGCTGCAACAGAGTATTCTATGATATTTTCAGTAGCAGCCAGTAGAGAAGAGATAGGAGATCCTTTGTCTATGTATAGTGTTAACCATGATCTTCTACTCTACTTGTCACTTTTTAGAAAGGATGGAAAGAAGATAAGACTCTTGTTGGGGATGGAAGGATTGAAAGTTGGATCTAGAAAGCAGTGAGGTTGTGGGAGGTCAGATTCTGAGGTAGTGTTACAGTAAAGAATAGTAAATAAATGTAGTGTGTGAGAGAATAAAGTTAACCACTACAGTAATAGAGTTTGGGAAACCATGAAATGGGCTAAGATCTGGGAAGGTTTTTTTGTAGTATTTACAATTGTATGAAATAGCTGTTATTCATAATATTATTAGAGCAACAATCATATGGCAGAATCTATGTGATTTGGATAACAAGAATAGGGAGTATAGAACCTTTAGTAGTGTACTTATAGAACACATATGAAGGACAGTAATTAGCAATACAATATGAATGAGATAACAGGGAAAACCTGTCAAACGATACAGTATAACCAGCCAAGCAAAGAAGACTACACAGAAAGAAGAGGAATACCAGAATAGTATTAAAATTAAAAATGCAAGAATAATGAAAAATGATAATACAAATATGCAAAAACCTGCAGGTTCAAAAACAAAGAAAAAAGAAGGAAAAAAAGCAGAAGATGGAAGGAAGAAGAAATCAATTTGGAAAGAAAAGAAGAAGGAATAACACTAGAAAGAAAGAGAGAGAAGCATAAGGAATTGAGGGGTATAAAAATAATAAGAATTAAAAAATAAAAAGTTACTTTAAAAAAGACAGAATCAAACAATCAAACAAAAATACCTTTTGTTGGTTTCAAACTGGAAAAACTGTTTTTTTCTTGTCTTGCTGGCTTCAGCAGGCTGAGGGGCGATTGTTATTCCTTCCAGTTCAGCACTGGGACAGCCTCTCTAGTATTCTCCCCAGGGCTAGCTGCATTCTACCCAGAGCCAGTCTGGAGCCTCTCCACAGGGCCCTGGGTTTGGGATTGGGGCTCTCCTAAGCATGCTCTCTGTAGCTCACGGCAGTGGGCTCCTGCGATCCTGTGGAGTGTGCTCACCTTCCCCGTATTCATGGCTGTGTGCTCTGGGGATCCTGCAGAGCTCCCACACCTTTTCTGGGTTCATGGGTGTGGGCTTGGGGATTCTGAGGGGTGCACACTTCCCCTAGTTCATGACCATGGGCACTGGGAATTTTGCAGAGCGCCCGCACCGTTTCCATCTTCATGGCTGTTGCTGATGTTTTCTTTAGCTAGGCAGGAGCTTTTTATTTTGATGAAGTCCCACCTGTTTATTCTTTCCTTTATATCCCTTACTTTAGGGGACATATTTTTGAAAATATGACTGCATAGAATATTTGAAATTTTACTGTCTATGTTCTCCTTTAGGACTTTTATGATGTTGCAATTTATGTTTAAGTCTGTTATCCACCTTGAATTTACTTTTGCAGTTGTTCGTCAAGTTTCATTTTTTTTGCACATAGCTGTCCAGTTCCCAACAGCATTTGTTGAAGAGGCTATTTTTACTCCATTTATGCTTCTGCACCCTTTGTCAAATATTAATTGAACACAGAGAAATAGTTGGGTTTATTTCTGGTTCCTATTTTATTCCATTGATCTATGTGTCTGTTCTAATGCCAGTACCCAACTGTTTTGATTACAGTGGCCTTGTCATATATATTGATGTCAGGTATTCTGATCCCTCCAACTTTATTCTACTTTCTCAAAACTGCTGTGGCTAATAGGGGTCAATAATCGTTCACATAAATATTTGAAATGTTTATTTTATATCTGTGAAGTATGTCCTAGGTATTTTAATAGAGACTACGTTGAATCCATAAATTGCTTTGGGTAGTATGGACCTTTTGATGATGTTAATTCTTCTAATCCATTAACATGGTACATGCTTCTAGTTGTTTGTGTCTTCCTTAATTTGTTTCTTCAGTGTTGTGTAGTTTTCTGAGTACAGGTTTTTTACCTCCTTGGTTAGGTTTATTCCTAGGTACTTTATATATTTTTTGTTGATATAGCAAATAGGATGTTTTTTCCTGATTTCTGTTTCTGACATTTCATTTTCTGTGTATAAAAATGCCTTTGACTTATGAATATTGAATTTGTGTCCTACTGTTTTGTCAAATTCACTTATTAGGTTGAGTAGTTTTGGGGGGAGTCTATAGGGTTTTTATGAGAACATTTGTTTTAAACAATCTAGTCTTATTTTTGTTATGGTCATTATTGTTCCATAAAAAGTATACACATATAAAAGGGAAAATATAAAATCAGTTGAAATGCATCCTTTTTTTAAAAAAGTATATTTTATTGATTATGCTATAACAGTTTTCCCATTTCCCCCCTTTATTCCCCCGTGCCCTGCACCCCCATCCCTCTAGCATTCCCCCTCCCTTAGTTAATGTATGTATAAATTGTTTGTTTCCTATACCATTCTTAACCTCTCCCTGTCTATTTTATGCCTACCAATTGTCTTTCTTATTCCCTGTATGTTTCCCCCATTCTTTCCCTCCCCTTCCCCACTCAAAACCTCCATGTGATGTCCATTTCTATGATTCTGTTCCTGTTCTAGTTGTTTGCTTAGTTTTTGCTATCATTTTTTTAGGTTCATTTGTTGATAGTTGTGCGTTTGTTGCCATTTTAATGTTCATATTTTTATTCTTATTTTTCTTAGATAAGTCCCTTTAACATTTCATATAAAAAGGGCTGGGTGATGATGAACTCCTTGAACTTGACCTTATCTGGGGAGCATTTTATCTGCCTTTCCATTCTAAATGATAACCTTGATGGATAGAGAAATCTTCGATGTAGGTCCTTACCTTTCATGACTTCAAATATTTCTTTCCAGCCCCTTCTTGCCTATAAGATTTCTTCTGAGAAATCAGCTGCTAGTCTTATGGGACCTCCTTTGTAGATAACTGTCTCTTTTTCTCTTGCTGCTTTTAAGATTCTCTCCTTATCTTTAATCTTTGGTAACTTAATGATGATGTACCTTGGTGTGTTCTTGAGCCCAACGTTTTTGGGACTCTCTGGGCTTCCTGTACTTCCTGGAAGTCTATTTCCTTCACCAGATTGGGGAAGCTCTCCTTTGTTATCTGTTCAAATAAGTTTTCAACTTCTTGCTCTTGTTCTTCTCTTTCTGGCACCCCTGTGATTTGAATTCGGAATGTTTAAAGTTGTTCCAGAGGTTCCAAAGCCTCTTCTCATTTTTTTTTGAATTCTTGTTTCTTCATTCTGTTTTTGTTGGATATTTATTTCTTTCTTTTGCTCCAGATCATTGATTTGAGTCCAAGTTTCCTTATGTAACTGTTTGTTCCCTCTATATGTTGCTTTCTTTCACTTTGGGTAGCCTTCATTTGTTTCTTCATTTTGCAACTAATCTCAATCATGTCTGTGAGCATCCTGATTACCAGTGTTTTGAACTCTGAATCACATAGGGTGTCTGTCTTGTCACATAGCTCTTTTTCTGGAGTTTTAATCTGTTCTTTCATTTGGGCCATATTTCTTTGTCTTGTCACACCAGTTATGTTGTAGGGGGTGGGGCCTTAGCTATTCACCCTGTTGAGGCAACCCTCTTTGGTGCATTGTGGTGCTGTCAGTCTGGTGAATATTTCTTTAACTCCTTGGTTATCAGAGTTCCAGGCAATTTGATTTTCTGGTACTTCTGGTTGTTTATTTATTTTTTTAGATTGGTTGGTATCCTTCTTTTGGTAGTCCGAGTAAGTGAAGGGTTTCTACCTACACATCCATCTTGGCTGGGATTCTGAAACTCATCCTTTTATGACCAGCAAGTTAAACATGTTCTGTCCAGGCATGTTAAGGATTATATTGGTACTGTTCTAGAAAGTAAAATAATATTGATAATGTGGCATTAAATGGAGGATGCAACTTCTGTGCTGATGCCTCCAGATGTCTTTTCTTTTAAAGTTATGTTGGAATCAAATGTATTTAAATCTAGGTCATTACAGCTTTGTTTGCATAATATTTTTGAAAAGTGTTAGCCCTGGCTGGCGTAGCTCAGTGGATTGAGTGCAGACTGGGAACCAAAGTGTCCCAGGTTCAATTCCCAGCCAGGGTACATTCCTGGGTTGCAGGCCATAACCCCCAGCAACTGCACATTGATGTTTCTCTCTCTCTCTCTCTCTCCTCTCTCTCTCTCTCTCTCTCTCTCTCTCTCTCTCTCTCCCCCCCTTCCTTTCATCCCTAAAAATAAATAAATAAAATCTTAAAAAGAAAAGTGTTGGTGGTAGTCTAGAGAAGTCCAAAATAACAAGTGGCTGGTGAGAGGTTTAGAGGTGGTGATGAAGAGAGGTTCTGTGGACTGGAAGACCTCTGATGATTAAGAAAGCTTAACTTTTAGAAGATGTATTGTATCACTCAACACTTCAAAATTTCCCACTAAATCATAAATTTTAAAAACTCAGACCTTTAAAAAACAGCCAATGCTGTGGTATGTATCATTAGCTAGCAATATCTAGAGCTACTTGTTTTGAAATAATTCACAAATTAAAATAAATGCAGCATTTGTCATATTGCACTCTGAACATCACTAACTGAATATAAAATTGTCAGCTAATCACAGACCTTTTCCTGGTCCTGTAGGCTTTAAGGGGCACACTTGTTCATTGAGTTATGAAACCACATGTTAAAAGAGACAAAGTTTCCAAAACAGCTTGGATAGGAGATGCTTAAACCTGGGACCGTGGGTCAGGTGTGACCCTTTTAGCTTGAGGCACTGTGAAAAGCTGCAGCTTCTGTTATGTTAATGACTATCACCTACACAGGTATTCCCTGCAAAGAAGTTATCTATTTTTATTATTTTGCTTACTTAGCTAGTTATGTCTCCTTGTTCCTCAAATTATTTGAGATGGTTTTAAACATGTTTTCATTTATTCTAGGACAAGTGAAAAAGAACATCTTTATTCAAATGTTTGAGCAGGAGGAAGTTTTATATATATCTCCAGAAGATAGCCAGTCATATAATATGAAAAATAGAGGTATTTATTGAAGAAGATAAAAGATACAAGATACAAGAAACATTGTAAGTAGGGCAATGATGCTTCAGTCTCCTGCAAAGTAGGCACCTTGGGACCTCACACAGTTCTCTCAATCGCCATCAGCTGCCCCATCATATTTTCTTGAATCTTATTGATGGTCTGAAATCTCTTCCCTTTCAAAGGTCATTTTAGTTTTTGGAAAAGCTAGAAGTTTCAGGGTGCCAAATCTGAGCTGTAAGGGGACTGAGTCACCTGGGTGATTTGATGTTTTGCCAAAAAATTCTGCATAAGGTGTGATGCATGAGTGGGCACATTGTTGTGATGAAGCTGCCAATCACCAGTTGCCCATAGCTGTGTTCTTCTGAATCACTGGAATAGTTTCTACAGTGGAATGTTCAAGCTTAACACAAACCTTGATGCAGATTTGTTGCTTTGCTTGCTCAGTCATTTTGAGTGCAATGGCCACACAGTACACATTCTCACTCAATGGCTCTACCACTCCCACTGACCAGCACAGTGAAGTTGTTATTGTTCATGCATGTGCATTCCAGTCAACACTCCCTGGCTGCTAGGTTATGTCAATGCCATGCAAACCATGTTCATTATATTAACAATGTCTGGACTTTTTCTGCCTAGTGGAAGACATAATATACTTATATAAAACAATAAAACATTAGGACTAAAAGAAACTCCCAATACTTACATTCTTCCTTCAGCTTATTTCTACAAATTTTAATATGCACCCCCCCTGGCCAGGCACTATTCTAGGCACAATGGAATGGGGAGATGCAAAGACATTTCACTTTTTTAAGGTACACCCATTCACACAGATATGAATAAAGAAATTATTTCAAGCTCTAAGAATCTTGAATGTTTAGAAAACCAAGTCTTTTTGATTCTTTCAATATTAAAGATCATTCATAGTTTTCTGCACAGGTATAAACTAAAATAACTGGCATTTAGAACAAAAAGAACACTTAATTTGGCCCCTTCACTTTACATGTGAGAAAACTAAGGGCCAAAGATGGGCAGTGATTTACCCAGAATATTAGAGTGTGGGTATCCTGAGAACTACTGTTCTTTATAGTATACAATGCTATCTTTATAAGCCTTTAGGGCTAATTTGAGAGCTATTTATTTTTTAGTTATACTTGGGTGATTCTTGCTACAATCAATGGTTACACATTGCAGCCCCTATTTCATCCATTCCCTTGAGAGGATGCCAATTCACAATGTCCTTGAGGGCCTTACAGTGTACTTAGAAAGAAAGTTAGTGGCAATTGACCTGAAATATTGTACTGACCATGGCTGCCAAGCAGTGTGTTGAATGTGAGGAGCAAGAAAATGGGAATGAGGCAGAGAAATGGGGAGAATGACATGAACAGGAAAACAATTTTATGTCACAATTTTGACATGGGTAGCCTGGGACTACATCACCACAGGTCACTGATAGCAGACTTTTTTCTCCATCAAAGGGTTCTGACACTCAAATCAGGGAATGGTGACTTATAAGACCTCAAGCCCCACAGAACAGAGACTGAGCCTGTGGGCTCTGTGCTCCCAGCACCAACCACTGTACCTTTAGAGAAAAGGGGCTTGTGATGATAAATTTTATGCATCAAACTGAGTAGCTATGGTGTCCAGTTGTTTAATCAAACACTAATCTAGATGGTGCAGTGAAGGTATTTTCCATATGCAATCAACATTTACAATCAGTTGACTTTAAGTAGAGGAGACTGCCCTCTATAATGTGAGTGGGCCTCACCTAATCAGTTGAAAACCTTAAGATCAGAGACAGGTTTCCCTAAGAGGAAATGATTCTGCTTTCAGACTGCAACATAGAAATTCTAAGTTTCCAGCCTTAGGGCCCAAGAGTATAATATCAATTCTCATCTAAATTTCTGGCCTGCTGGTCTGCCATACAAATCTCAGACTTATAGCTCCCACAACTGTGTGACTTAATTCTTTAAATCCCCCATTGATTCTGTTTCTCTAGATAACCCCAACTAATATGGTACTTAACTGTATATACTGAGTGAACAGAAATCACTGACAGAGCTCTCAGACATGGCCAGCCACATCAACTGTTGCTTACACCTACTATTAATGTGTAAGTACAACATCTCAACTCACCATTGCTCTTTCAAGTTTTAGAATATATGATTTTTATCACCAAAGATCTAGATTTTAAGTAAACAACTGGTAATATTAAAGTAACTAGGGGGAAAGTAGAAGCACAGTCCTAATGCTTTTTTTTTCTTTTTTTTTATTTCAATCATTGTTCAAGTACAGTTTTCTCCCCCCTACTCCCGTTCCAGCCCCTCCACCCAACCCTCCCCCCTTCCCCCCCATTACCCCCCACCCCTAGTTTTTGTCCATGTGTCCTCCAAATTTGTTCCTGTAATCCCTACCCATTCCCCCCTGAAATTCCCTCTTCTCTCCCCTCTGGCCACTGTCAGACTATCCCCTATTTCAGTGTCTTTGGTTATATTTTGCTAGTTTTTTGTTTGTTTTGTTTTGTTGTTTAGATTCCTGTTAAAGGTGATATCATGTGGTATTTGTCTTTCACTGCCTGGCTTGTTTCACTTAGCATAATGCTTTCCAGCTCCATCCATGCTGTTGCAAAGGGTATGAGTCCTAATGCTTTTAATGGTCTAACATAAAAAAAGTAATACAAATAATACTAAAGTAAATAAAACTCATGTAAATAAAATAAAATTCTATATCATATTTACTTGTTTCCTTCTGCCTCTCCCAATAGAATGTAAGCCCCTAGTGGGTGGGCATTCTATTTTATTTATTAATATGCTCCTAGCACATAGTTGGTTATCAATAAATACAGTGAGTACATGAATGAATGGTCTTAACACATGCTAGTCAAAAACCTCTCAATATTCATAGCTAATGGGCTCATCTGTAAAGTTCCTGCACACATCTGTTCTGGTTAGATGAGTTATACACTTACCATGAAGCTTTCAGTTTGTTCCCAAACTTGTTTATGGTAGTTGTAAGTCATTATCATGAATTAGTATAATAATTGACATGACATAATAATAATAAATATAATATAATATAATATAATATAAATTAGATAAACTGATTAAATATGAGTGGAAAACAGAGTTACTGTTAAAAACTAAGCTGAATGCCTGGAGAAAATTGATTAAAATGCATCACTAAAAAACTTCTGTCAAACTATGGATTAGACAACTGTGAAGGATTCAAAAAATAAAAAGGAAAGGATGAAGAAAATGTCAAGGCTGAGATGGTTTGCTAAAATGCCTTTAAACTCTTGCTTCACTTCAAAGAAATAATCTGCAAATATATTATGCTAAAGATTCAATATAGAACTCTAGTTAGCCATCCAATATTTCAAAAACACCATCAAAAATTAGTGCATGAATATATATTTTATACATGTAAAGGTAAAATAAAATGTTTTATATAATATATTTTTCAATAATTCCCCGCTTTCATTGACTTTCTGAATAGTCAAAAAATTCCTGGTCCTAATCCAAGAGGGCTTCTGCTGTAATACAGGCACCATAATTCAGAAAGCTATATGTCCTTAGTTCATGCATCACTTATGTTGTAGCAGCCAGACGAGGACATGATCCCTGAGGTCACCTATTCTGAAATTATACATTTGTGTGTTTCATAAGCTTTTACTACCTTGGAAGGCTCTTCCTTGAGAGTACTTTCTATCATTATTTAGCTCTGTAAGACTGTTGTTGGGTGTGCAAATACTCACTGATATCACCAACAGAGGGTAGACCAGGGAAGAAAAGAGGTGAAAACTGCCCATCCATCCTGTATGGTATAATCTGGCAGCTCTGATAAAAGGTTTTCATTAAATAAGCTGTTGTTAAGTTTGGCTATTATTTGGAGGAAAAGGAGGTACTGCTTTTCCTTTGGGGAAAATAAAGTACCTTCTAAAGAAAGAAAAAGAGCCCCAGTAGGGGTAGAACAGCTAATACATATTTAGAGATGTGTATAAAGTAACTATCACAAAGCATGATAAGAATCTTAGGAAAACTAACATCCAGCTCTCCCAATCTGGACATCTTTTCCAGAGTAAGGCCACTGTAAGTTACAAACAAAAGCTCACCATAAAAGAGGATATGGCTATATATTTTATTAAGCTCAGAGCATGCTGAGTGATTCAGAAATTAATGTGTTGAGGCAAAAAGCAGCAATTTATAATTTCAGTGTCTCCCAAATGAATAGATTAATATAAATTTTTCAAGGATCCTGGACATACACTTTTTGGGAACTTTAAGGTATAGCCCATGAACAAAAATAGTATGGTAGAGAGGAATTCATGGAAAAATGAAAACAATCTTTATTACAAGCCCAACTCTTCTGACACCTAGTTCATTCTACATACATTTGCTATCCACAAACCATCAAGTATGTTTTTTTTTAATTGTTAACTAAACCACTGAGTAGGGATGATAGACAAGGCTTATTTTATGCAACCAATGTCCCAAGGTACAATCTGCCCCTGTCACCTCCAAAAGAAAAAATAATGCCCTTGACTCCTATTCTGGTGACAGCTCTGCCTAAAGTACTATGTACAGGGTTTCACAATGATAACTACATCTGCTCATTCATGTTAGTGGCATGCTGAAGACTTAATCCTCCCAAGCTGAGCACAAAAAGGTTTGCATTGAGGTAGTAGTTACTATAACCCTCAAATGATGAACTTCTTCTTTTTTTTAAGATTTTATTTATTTATTTTTTAGAGAGGGAAGTGAGGGAGAAAGAGAGAGAGAGAAACATCAATGTGCAGTTGCTGGGGGCCGTGGCCTGCAACCCAAGCATGTGGCCTGACTGGGAATTGAACCCGCGACACTTTGGTTCACAGCCCGTGCTCAATCCACTGAGCTATGCCAGCCAGGGCAAATGATGAACTTCTAATCACACTGAGGAAAATACTTTGTTAGGACAATAATCCCAATTAAGTATTTCTTGGCAAAATTGCTAGAACAAACAAAAATGTGCTGGTAGATAACACAGAACTCAGAAAACCACATAGTCAAGTGTGAAATAATAGTCACTAAGACTGCCCCTTGGGAAAATCACCTATAGAGTTAAAATGACAAAAAAGTATGGTTATATATTTAGGTATGTAGCTTCTTCTTGATTTCTCTATGTAGCTTGTGCAACTGGGAACTCAGATACATAGAATATTATAAATCTTCCCCACGTGGTTGTTTAGAGATTGAATACATGGAATATGCTATTATAAGCAACACAGATATATCTTAAATTAATTCAGCATTTCTTCTTCCACCAAGCTCTCATCTTTTGGTCACCCCCCTCTTTATAGAGGGCTAGTAGCAGGAATAAAAACTAAAACACTTTTTTATCTCAATTTTTAAGAACTCTGTTGAAAAGTATGTACACCAAAGACATTGGAGCTACCTGGGACAATATGTTGAAGGTGGGCAACTGGGAGATTTTGCTTATATAATTAGACCTCAAGGGGTTCAAACTTATATTTGGTTAAATATCCTTATTCCCATTCTGCTTCAATAGCAAGACTGTACTACCATAAATAACACCCACCTTTCACAGCTCTGGTTTACTGATAATAACACCTGAGCAATTTGCAAGAGAGTCTGCAGCCCTGTGATAAGAGAGGCCAGAGGAACTAGTACAGGACAAATTATAGGGTCTTTCTGAAAGGTAGAAGGAATTGTATGCAGAGCTATTTGTGGAGTTCTCCGAAACATCAAGCTTGAGGGATTTTGAAGAAGAAAAATGGCCATGTTGAAGGAAAATAGTATATAAAAAAGCTGAGGAAAAAACAAGAAGAAAACAATGTTCATCTCAATTCCCCTGGAATCCTTGGGTATTCCTATTTAATATTTTTGGCTTCCAAATTGTTAGGCCATAACCTCAACTGGTAGTGTGATTAGCTCTTTCACCATGATGGGTTGTCTAATGGTGAATGGATCTAATGGTGAATGGATCTACTGTCAGAAGCAAGACACAAGATACAATAAATTATTTCAGTTCCAAAATTTTTGTTCAATAAGCATCCATTTTGACTAGAACTCTGTCCCTGTGTAGGACCTGCCCATATATTCCAATAGCAGAATATACTTGTTTGGTCAATTTGTTTTCTTCAGTAAGAAACTTATAACCATGCCTAAATAAATCTTCCTGGCTAAAATGAGACCTTCTTGTAAAATCCACCTTGTACCAATTTCTGCTATATGTCATCTATAGCTAAAGATCTATAAAGGAATAAAATTGTAATTAAAAAAAAGATTAATTCAGTCAAAAGTTATAAGCTTCCCTTGTCCCCCAGGTAAGAAAATGAGTTTTTATTTCATGATTCAAACAGATATGTAGTATTTTTATGAGTTACTTATAAGAAGAATAGAATTCATATTATAAATAACTTTCAGCTTCTTCTAATAATGTAAAATTATATACATATATGTATACATACATATATACATATATGTATATAGAGAGAGAAAGGCAAATTCATTATATATACTCTACATATAATCACTAGATGTCACTTGTCTTTAAAAGCTTATCATTCTCTCGCTACCATAAGTTAACTTAAAATAAACCAATATTTTTAAATTTAAAGTTTTGTATCATAATGCAGAGGAACTTTGTTTAATCTCTTGTGGCAGCCAAATGTTTCCAGCAACCAAACATTATGGCATCTTGGGGATACATATTTTATATGAGGTTCTTACAAGATTAGCTAATTAAAAAGGTATACACAAGTAAGATTTTAGTACATGTTAATGTAAGGTAACAGTGTATTGCATCAACATTAAAAATAGAAGGGACATTAAAAATGCTGTCCTTTTATTTTAGAGTTTTGAAAACTATGTGTTTTTAGTTAATATATCCTCTACCAATTTGCCTACAAGAGGTCATAACAACCTAAAAGTAGACTAAAGGATGAAAAAAGACACACTGGCAAAATAATATTCATTAATAATTAATTTTCACAAACATGGCATAGCTAAAGGAATTCACAGAACTTTTGGTTGCAAAGCAGTCTTGGTGATTACAAGTCCCAATTCTTCTCAGGACTCCTGTTTTCTTTCCTTAATGAATATTTTATTGATTGTGTTATTACATTTGTCCCATTTTTCCTCTCCTTTATTTCCCTCTGCCCTGTACCACACTCCCTCCAAAATACCCACCCTTATGTCATGTCTACAGGTCACAAATATAAGTTCCTTCGATTTTTCATTTCCTATACTATTCTTAACCTCCCCTATCTATTCTGTACCTACCATTTTTGCTTCTTCTTTAAAAAATATATTTTATTGATTATGCTATTATGGTTGTCCAATTTTTTCTCCCCTTTAGTCCCCTCTGCCCTACAACACCTTCCACCAGCATTTCCCCACCTTAGTTCATGTCCATGGGTTGTACACATAAGTTCTTTGGTTTTTCCATTCCTCACACTATTCTTAACCTCTCCCTTTCTACTTTGTACCTACTATTTATGCTTTCTGCTCCTTACATCTCTTCCCTCATTCTACCCCCTCTACCTCTCCACTGACAACCCTCCATATGATCTCCATTTCTGTGATTCTGTTTCTGTTCTAGTTGTTTGTTTAGTTCATTTTTGTTTTTGTTTGTGTAGGTTCAGTTGTTGATAGTTGTGAGTTTGTTGTTGTTTTACTGTTCATATTTTTGATCATCTTCTTTTTCTTAGGTAAGTCCCTTTAACATTTCATGTAATAAGGGCTTGGTGATGATGAACTCCTTTAACTTGACCTTATCTGGGAAGCACTTTATCTGCCTTTCCATTCTAAATGATAGTTTTGCTGGATAGAGACATCTTGGATGTAGGCCCTTGTCCTTCGTGACTTTGAATACTTCTTTCTGGACCCTTCTTGCCTGTAAGGTTTCTTTTGGGAAATCAGCTGATAGTCTTATGGGAACTCCTTTCTAGGTAACTGTATCCTTTTTCTCTTGCTGCTTTTAAGATTCTCTGCTTATCTTTAATCTTGGGTAATGTAATTATGATGTGCCTTGGTGTGTGCTTCCTTGGGTACAACTTCTTTGGGAATCTCTGGGCTTCCTGGACTTCCTGGAAGTCTATTTCCTTTGCCAGATTGGGGAAGTTCTCTATTATTTTTTCAAGTAAGTTTTCTATTTCTTGCTCTTCCTCTTCTCCTTCGGGCACTCATGTGATTCGGATGTTGGAATGTTTCAAACTTGAATGCCTTCCTGGACATTCCAGGAAGTTCCTGGACAACTTCCAGGAGGTTCCTAAGCCTCTCCTCAGTTTTTTTGAATCCTTGTTTATTCATTCTGCTCTGGTTGAATGTGTATTTCTTCCTTCTGCTCCAAATCGTTGATTTGAGTTCCACTTTACTCCCTGTCACTGTTGGTTCCCTGTACATTTCCCTTTATTTCACTTTGCATAGACTTCACTTCCCCCATTACCTTGTTACCATGCTCAACCATTTCTGTGAGCATCCTGATTACCATTTTTTTTAACTTTTCATCTGATAGGTTGGCTATGTATTCATCATTTACTTCCATTTTTGGAGCTTTGATCTGTTCTTTCATTTTGGCCATGTTTTTGTCTCCATGGCTCCTGCTACACAGTAGAAGGTGGAGCCTTAGGTATTTACCAGGGTGGGGCAACCCATGTTGCTGTGTTATGGCACTGTATCTGGGGGAGGGGTCCGAGAGGGAACAATGTCACTTGCCCAACTCTCAATTGATTTTCAGTCACTTCCCCTACTACCTACAAGCAAATTAGGCCATTCTGGTGCTGATTCCTGGGTGGGTGCGTTTGTGTACATTTTAGGACCCTGTGGGTCTCTCCAATGAACTGTCCTGTGAGGCTGGGGCTTTCTCCAGCCCCAGCTCCACCCCTAAAGGTTTTTACAGTCAGAGCTTTTGAGACTTTATTTCCCAGCTCTGGAAGCCTGGGTTGAGCCATCTGTCCATCTCCCCAGTTGTTCCTCCAGGTTTATTCACACACAAATGTGGGACAACCCAGTCTGCCAGCAGCTGCTTCACCTGCCCTGGCCCTCTAGCTGCCTCCTTGCCTGGAGTCCTCTCTGACCTGGCTATCCTTCTCTTCCCCTCCTACCAGTCTGGGTGAATGTTTCCTCTTCAACTCCTTGGTTGTTGGACTCCCATACAATTCAATTTTCTGGCATTTCTGGTTATCTTTTATTTGTTTTTAAATCTGTTTTTATCATTCTATTGGTTATGTGAGGAAGCAAAGTGTATCTATCTACACCTCCATCTTGGCCAGAAGTATTGAAACTTAGACATTTTTTACATCACCTTATTTTATTACCTGACCATTCGTTTGTTATTTCATATGCCCTCCACTGTCTCCCACTGACCAAATGCAATTGTTTTTTTCCTATGTGTAGTAAATTCCCCATCAATCCAGTTTATATCCCATTCCTTGACACAAATCACTTCTTCCCTAAGCCTAAAGTCTAAACTCCTCAGCCTATATCTCATAACTTCCTTGATGTCCCCAAACTACTTTTACATACTTATTTACCTTTACTTCCCTAAATTTGGTATTTCTTCAAACAGTTTCAGACACTCACTATCCTTTCAGTGGGCTTAGTGCACTCCTAGCCCAGAGTCTCATGTTGCCTCCATTCCCTAGGCTCCTTTGGCACCCTCTCCATATTGCAAGGCTCCAGTTTCAACTCCTCTATGAAGGTTCACTTTCCCACTCCAGTATTCAAGGATTGTCCTTTCTCTAAATCCTCTTCTAGTTACAATCTGTGACACTTATTTGGCCATTGTTAGGTAGTATCTAATTTGCTTAATTATCTTTACGTGTTAGTAGTCTTATTTCTCTAAATAATTATAATCTTGATATCAGGAGCTATATCTTTCACATTGGTGAGCTCTCCACTAAGCACTTAGTTCCAAGTAAGTCTTAAACATATATTTCAAATATTTCTTGCTAACAGTATGTGTGTGAATAGGGATTAGCTTTGCAAGCCTTTTGTTCTGGGATTTATTTTTTCTGTGCTATTAATCAGTCACTTTATGACACTTAAATATATTGGAATTTAATTTTTTTGCTTGCACATGAATCCCCTCTCTGTCTGCTATAGAAAATTATATACTGGCTCATTTTTATGACTAAAAATCTATACAAAAGTTGATGTAAGTTTTATGGTAAGGTACATAGACACATTGTACAGTTCTGAAGTTAAGGACTTTTTCCTAAGCTTCATTCTATATATCTGACCAAGTCTGTCCAAGGTGAGTTCTCTTCTAAGAAGACCTTTCCCCTACACAATATATTAGAAGCTGTTATTAACAAAACCCTCTCTCATGTTCACTGGTTTTGTAAGCTATAGTCTTTGTGATTTCCTGCAAGGGTGCCCCAATATAAGGAATTAAACTCTACCAAAGCTATTGAATATGCACTGCTTTCCCAATATGCATGTCTCTACCTGCCACCAACCACCACTATTATTCATAAACTGAAAAAAATTATGCAGCCATATTAGCAAACAAAGATGCTTGCAGAGATAGACACTGAACATGCAGGAAAAAATATTTCTAGAAGTTTTCAAAGTAAAAAGGAAACAGTGTCATCAGACCTGTCCAAGGTTTGTGGGTTCTTTAAGAGTTGGATTTATGACTTGGTTATTTTCCTTGTATCAGTCCAGTAATAGGAAGAAACTAGGACTGGACATTTGGTACAAAGAGATATTCAGATTAATAAGAGAAGATAAACAATGTGCAAATATTTATGACTGTCTTGGTGAAAATTTCCAAGTGATTTGAGGTGATGGAGAATGTGGCTTTTGTTTTATTCCCCCCCTTTTATTTAGCCCTTGAAAAGGAAGGGGGGAGAAAGAGGAGGAGGGAGTCAGTCTTCCACAGAGTTATAAAATAATCACTGTGTTTGCGTCAAAGCTGCCTTTTGAAGCTATAATAATTATCACATCACAGATTTTAAGACAGTCTTTCAGCCTAGTTGATAAATTGAAGAGACTCTTCTCAAGAGACACAATGGCGACCATAAGGTTCATTTTTAGGCTTCTGTGTGGCCTTCCTTCATTTTAATTCTCTAATATTTGAGGCCATAGAAATCACAAGTGTGAATTCAACCATCCATTTATCATTGCAGTTCCCCACTTATAGTTAAGTATTTAATTTTGAGGGCTCAAGTGACCTGTTGTGCTGGCAATTAGCCAATTGCAGGTGCAAAATCTTGAAGGCATCCATAGGGAGGTTTTGGTGGGAATCTCCTTAAGAAATGGATCCTTTGTTATGCACTAAGATGCAGGATTTGTGAAGAGATGCTTGTAAATAATAATATTAAATGGAAACAGATGCTGTCCCAGGAAAGAATTATCTGAGCATTGACCTTAATTGATTAGGCAAAGGAGACTCTTCACCCTAAGCCCTTTACAATAGAAATGCAAAGAGTATGGTGAGAATTGAGATATTTAGAGGTATATACAATCCTTACCATCTCCCTGTAAGAGTTCAGTAATATCACAGCTTGCCACCCCTCTCCATTGTATTCAAAATCAAGGCAAGATGTTTGGACTTGGAATTTAAGCTCCAGAACAATTTGCACCCCAGTTTTGTCTCCCATAACACACTTTCAGGAACCCTGTGTTCTAGTATCCTGTTTTTACTCAGGCTGTTCCCTTTCTATGAAATGCCTTATACTGCTTGATATAGCCTAACTAATCTGTTAAGATCCACCTCAAATCCTCATCACTTCTAACATACTTTTCAGATCCTCTGGTCAAAGGTAAACCTTTGTCCACCACATTCATTTAGGATTTTGTACATTTTTTTTGTACTTAGGCCTGAGTAGAGTGATTTATGTCTAATTTATTTGTATATTCCTATAAAACCTTGTCTGAGGGGTGAAGGGGAGAATGGGTGAACAGGTGAGGGGATTAAGAAGTACAAATAGGTAGTTCCAGAGTAGCCATGGGGATATAAAGTACAGTATAGAAAATGGAGTAGCCAGAGTACTTATACACATAACCCATGCACATGAACAATGGTAAGGGGATTGCCTGATGGAGTAGGGGGCACTGGGTGGAGGGAAGCAAAGGTGGGGAATCGGGACAATTGTAACAGCATAATCAATAAAATATAATTTAAAAATAGCAACCATATATTTATCTTAGGAAAAACTTGACATAAGAAAACATGAGCACATTTCTTTAAATAAGATATATAAAGGGTTGGTAGAGCTCATGAACAATTTAATGGAGAGGCTAGGGAACCATCAGAGATAGGGAGATGAATTTTTAAGATAAACTGTCAATTGGTGATCAATTGGAAATGAAGACAAACCATTTAGAAATAATAGTCAATGAGAAAGTGGGAATTGACTGTTGATAGCTTAATTTACACATAACTTTGCAATAACACACTTGTCACACACACCTGTGATACTGACAAACTGTGTTTTATTTATTTTTAGCTACACTTTTCTAAAATCCCAGGCATTACTGTAGAATTAGATGGAAAGTCAAATTACCTTTTTGAAGGACAGTGATGTCTTTTAATGCCATGTGTGGATGCAATGCTAGGGGCCAGATTAAACAAGTGAGATACAATATTTCAGTTTTTAAGCACTGTGAGGAGTGATCCCTGCTTGGCAGGATGAACACTTTGGCCCTATCGTAGCAAGCAGAACTTGTAGAAACTAACCTCCAGAGTCACCAGAATCCAAATTTCTGTGGCAGGGTACTTCTTCCATATTTTTCACTCATATTTTATTGAACTTCACTCTTAGCTTTATTTCTGGGCAAAGATAAAGGACTAACCAGATTTTCTGAAAGAATTACTCTATACAAGAGATCCTATACATAATTTTCCCATACCTTTTAAATTCCCAAAAGGCAAGTCTATTTCCGTTAACTAGAATAGATTTTTGGTCTGCTCTAAAAATTTTGTCATCAATTCTTCAGTTTCTGAAACAAGATTATATGATCTTTGGCACCCAGCACAAATTGTTTCTGCTTCTTTCTCCAGTCATTTTATGCTGAGGGAATTCAAGCTCATTTTTGGTTAAGAAAGTTAATACACGATACCCAGAATCATGAAATGCAAGAATGCTCTCAGAAGCCAAGGAAAAACTGTCATTAGCTCAGGCACCTTAGTTGATTAATTTTGCCATAATTACCTCCCATAAAGGAGGCATGTGATAAGTTGGGAAGAGTTATAATGGAATTTTATATTACCAGTGTCATTCTCGGTGTGTTAAAGTTTAGACAAAATGCCAAACCATTAATGTGGCTCTGCATTGTAATCCCTAAAAGAAATTACTGTGTGTGAAACTACAAGGAATCATCTCTGATTTTTCTGTATCTTTTATATTTGTGACTTTAGGGGACCTTTAAAGACCAACTAGAAGGCAGAATATTATGAAAAGACATATGCTTATTCTGCTCATAAGAAGGCTCAATGAGCTTGACTTTGCCTTCTGTGAATCATCGTGTCTTCTCTCCCATAAAGGAAAAATATGGCATTCACTCCAGTCTATTTAGCCCATTATTCTTTTTGTATATAAAATAAGCCAAATTAAGACATTCTTGTGTTAATTTCTACATTCTGTGTGTGGCTAGAAAAAGTTTAAAGATATCCACCACAGCAAATATCTCAAAGAACTTCAGGAATGCTGAACATACCTCCTTGCCTCCCCCTGCAGCTGAAGGCAATAATACACTCAATCATGGATTTGAATTTTTCTGTTTTCTACTTACCTACATTAAAGTTCTGTTTATGCACAATCCAATATTTTATTAAAAATGTATTTTGAAATATATTGGGTTTTGGCTAAACTGTTAAACATCATCCAGATATCTAGCATTGTAGAAACCCAGACTAAAAACTCTCTGCCTGTGTTAATTCATTTATCCAAGTACACAAACAAAAAGTGACACACTTGCCTTATTCTCTCCTTCTGTCTCTGCCTTCTCTAACCCTTTCCATGAAATAGAGGGCAGGGCCATCACTTTTCTTTATGTCTAACTGAAACTCCATCTTGAGTCTCCCACTAGTTATGTTAATTCATTAGCTAAACCACATTGGGCCACATTTAATGTCTGGACTCTAATTCTTCCACCAACTACTAGCTGTGTGATCTCTGGACACTAAATTAATAACTGTGTGGATCTGGCTTCTTTAACTATTGAAAACAGAAAGAATGACTTCCATCCAAAATGGAGGCATATGTAGATACACTTTGCCTCTTTGCACAGCCAAAAGAAGGACAACAACAAATTTAAAAAGAATAAACAACCAGAACTGCCAGAAAATCAAACTGTATGGAAGTCCAACAACCAAGAGTTAAAGAAGAAACATTCATTCAGACTGAAAGTGCCACAATGCAGTGGCCTGAGTTGTCCTGCCTTAGTGAATACAAAAAGCTCTGCACCTTAAAAAATAACAGGAACACTGAGACAAAGAAATATGACCCAAATTAAAAAACAGATCAAAGCTCCAAAAATAGAACTAAGTGATGAATACATAGCCAACCTATCAGATGAAGAGTTCAAAAAACTGGTAATCAGGATAATCACAGAAAATATTGAGTACAGTTGCAAAATACAGGAAAAATTAAAGGCAACACAAAGTGTAATAAAGAAAAAATATGTGGGGAACCAACCATGAAGAGAGGAAAACCAGGACTCAAATCAATGATTTGGAGCAGGAGGAAGAAATAAATATTCAATCAGAACAGAATGAAGAAACAAGGGTTCAAAAAATGAGAGGCTTAGGAACTTCCTGGACAATTTGAAACATTCCAACATCCGAATCACATGAGTGCCCAAAGGAGAAGAGGAAGAGCAAGAAATAGAAAACTTACTTGAAAAAATAATAGAGAACTTCCCCAATCTGGCAAAGGAAATAGACTTCCAGGAAGTCCAGGAAGCCCAGAGATTCCCAAAGAAGTTGGACCCAAGGAAGCACACACCAAGGCACATCATAATTACATTACCCAAGATTAAAGATAAGCAGAGAATCTTAAAAGCAGCAAGAGAAAAAGGATACAGTTACCTAGAAAGGAGTTCCCATAAGACTATCAGCTGATTTCCCAAAAGAAACCTTACAGGCAAGAAGGGTCCAGAAAGAAGTATTCAAAGTCACGAAGGACAAGGGCCTACATCCAAGATGTCTCTATCCAGCAAAACTATCATTTAGAATGGAAAGGCAGATAAAGTGCTTCCCAGATAAGGTCAAGTTAAAGGAGTTCATCATCACCAAGCCCTTATTACATGAAATGTTAAAGGGACTTACCTAAGAAAAAGAAGATGATCAAAAATATGAACAGTAAAACAACAACAAACTCACAACTATCAACAACTGAACCTACACAAACAAAAACAAAAATGAACTAAACAAACAACTAGAACAGAAACAGAATCACAGAAATGGAGATCATATGGAGGGTTGTCAGTGGAGAGGTAGAGGGGGTAGAATGAGGGAAGAGATGTAAGGAGCAGAAAGCATAAATAGTAGGTACAAAGTAGAAAGGGAGAGGTTAAGAATAGTGTGAGGAATGGAAAAACCAAAGAACTTATGTGTACAACCCATGGACATGAACTAAGGTGGGGAAATGCTGGTGGAAGGTGTTGTAGGGCAGAGGGGACTAAAGGGGAGAAAAAATTGGACAACCATAATAGCATAATCAATAAAATATATTTTTTAAAGAAGAAGCAAAAATGGTAGGTACAGAATAGATAGGGGAGGTTAAGAATAGTATAGGGAATGAAAAATCGAAGGAACTTATATTTGTGACCTGTAGACATGACATAAGGGTGGGTATTTTGGAGGGAGTGTGGTACAGGGCAGAGGGAAGTAAAGGGGAGAAAAAGTGTGAAAACTATAGTAGCATGATCAATAAATAAATTTTAAAATAAATGAATTAATAAAATCGGGTTTATATCTGCATCACTTGAACAAAATAAAATGTACTAATTGTAAATGTAAAAAAATAAATAAAAAATGTCTTAGTTTCATCTGTTTCACATTTTAACTAGCATATCATTGTTAGCCACATTTTATTCATATAGAAACCATCTCCCAAGGTGCTTAAAGAACTTTGGAGTAAGTATTTCACTAAACCCCCAGGAGTGGAACTGTTAATAGGTATGAGAAGATGGAGGGGCATTTTATCAGTCTTTCACAAATGAAGTAAATGAGGCACATGAAGGTTAATCATATTATGGTAGGTTGAATAATGTGCCCCCAAAGATGTCCACATCCTAATCCCTGGACTCTGTGACTGTGTGCCTCATGTAGCAAAATGGACTTTGCAACAGGGATTAAGTTTGGATCTTGATGTGTGAAAATTATTTTGGATTATCTGCTTGGGTCCAATGTTAGGACAGGGGTTCTTGTAAGCAGGAGGCAGGGGAGGTGGAGTCAGGGAAGGTGAAGGGGTGAGGACACAACAGAAGCAGAGATCAGAGTTATATGGTACCAGTAGCCAAGAAATGCAGGCAGCCTCTGGAAAGTGGAAAAGACAAGAAAAGGGATTCTCCCCTAGAACCTCCAGAAGGAACCCAACTCTGCTGGCCCATTTTAGACTTCCAGTCTTCAAATGACAGGCTTGTGTTTTCTTAAGGCACTAAATGTGTAAACATTTGTTATAGAAGCCTTGGGAAACTAATATACACATATACTTTTCATTCTTATAGATTTATACTAACTCTTAGACCATACTACCTGAATTTTGTATTTAATTTTAACAAATTGAAGACAAAATAACAACAACAAAAAAGAGAACTACCCAGAATCTGCAGGCAACAAGCTAGTTTCTCCCAAGAGGGCATCTTCCAAAATTCAAATGCTTTCCTGGAAGTGTCACCTTCCTTCCAAGGCATATCATTCACAAAATCACAACATTCTCAGAGCATCATTTGCTGTCTATTATTATTATTTTTAATCCTCACCTGAGGACATGTTTATTGATTTTAGAGAGAGAGGAAGGGAGAGGAGGAGAGAGAAACATGGTTGTGATAGATAAACATGGATCAGTTGAACTTGCATCCTAGGTATGTGCCCTAACCAGGAATTGCACCTGCAATCTTTTGGTGTACAGAATGACATTCCAACCAACTGAGCCACCTGGCCAGGGCACTTGCTGACAATTTTAATAAATTATAATGATACATGACAAAAATGTACCATAGAATATACTCCATTACCTAAAACAACAGCTACTTACCCAGGGGCTTCCCTACTGGTCAATATACTTAACTCTGAGCGCCCAAGCTCCAGTTTTGTGTCTAACCAAAGTTACATTATATAGTTCATAAATAGGCCTGTTTCTTACATTCCTACTATGAACACTAGGAGTACAGGACAATATTTTTAAGACTTGTTACTTTGAGTAACAAGAATTATAAAACATGTCAATAAGCTGCCGTCTTTCATGTTCATTAATACAGATCATTCAAAGTGTTATTTCCTTCTTAACTTTATTTCCCATTTAACAAGCTCCCAAAATTACCTTTTAAGAAGGATTTATTGTTTACATGGGAAAATGAAATATATGAAAGATACATTTTAACTCTTAACACAATGAACTTTGTGAAGGCTTATAACAAAAAGTTGAGACCAGTGTCATTCAATAAGGAGATAATATGATACCATTTCCTAAATGTCAAGTTACAGCAGCACCCAACATGTCAGCCACATCAAGTTGCAAGCCTCTCCAAGCATGTTAGCCACTAGAAATGCACTGGGAATTGCAGTAATTCAGTTGATGGCATGGGTCCTTAGTTGACTCCATAAATCACTCATCTTGCAGAATAAAAGAGAAACATTATGAGAAACAAAGAGAAATATTATGGCTCCCTCAAAAATGAAAGTGGAAAAAGAGAAAATGGAAATACAACTTGCTCTGTCCTCCTTAAATGCTAATTAGGTGCATTTTGTTGGTTTTTTACTTTTTTATTGTTTGGAGAATAAATTAGTAAAGATATAGACATCATCTGTCATGGGATATTGAGAGGGTAAGAGCATCATGACCCAGTAGAAGAAGCCCTGAAGTAGGATTCAGACATCCTAGATTCTGTTAATGGATTGGCTATTAACACAAGTCACCAAAAAGATCAACAAACAGACGATTTTTACCACCTGTGACTCAATACCAAGTTACTTACAATTATGGTTATTAATAGCAGGGAAATTAACAGTGATCATAATGATACACCTACACTAGCTCAGGTATGTGCTTTCTCTCTCTATTCCTTAATTCTCGAAACAATTCTAGTTTCCAGAAAAGGAAAGTGAGGTTTAGCAAGGTTCCAATTACTCAGTAGTGGGGCCCAGGAAATGCTTAGGGGAGAGCCAAAAGCTTTCACATGTTTTGCTTTACACTCACTGTTGCCTTCACAAAGACAAGCTGGATGTGGGAGGGGTAAAGGGCAGACCATGCATATAAGCGAAAAGTCTGATCCCCTGGGCTAGAGGCTGCCTTTCCACAGAAGCAGGGAAAGATCTGATTTGTTGACAATCCTCATCCTTGTGTCCTAGCATGGATTGGCTGTGCCATATCTTGACAGGACATATGTCACCAAGGCCATATCCTATGTCTTTGTCTCAGGGTACAGGTTTTAGCAGAGATTTTGTTATTTATTTCCTGGTTACAATGTCCAGACTGAATTGGTAAATGTGTGGGGGTAATAAGGGAAAAGTTAGCAAGGGAAGTACTTTGGCAGTGCTGCTTCCACAAGAATTAAAAAGCGAAGAAAAGAAAGAATGCTGCTATAAAACTCCCCAAAATTTAAATTTGGTTTTGGATCAAAAGCTAAGAAAATAGTGACAACCCCTTATAATCCAGCTAGTCACTACATACACCAATTTAGATGGAACATAAAACAAATCAATTTTCAGAAACATACACATATATATTCAGAGCTTCATATAACTCAACTAGCATATAAGACAGGTGTTAATACTATTTCCTAAACCATTTACACAGTATTTCAAGTATTTATTGCTTCTATAAATTATATCAAGGGTTCATATCAAAGAATGAAAATCATCCATGTTAAACTAATCAGAGATTTTAAAAATTATACATTGCACATGACTGAGTATAATCCATTTAATGTTCCAATGTCGTGAAGCACTTGCTTTTTAAATAAAATATAAAAGTGATTAAGATCACATAGACCCTCAGGAATATTTAGAATCTATATGACACTCCCTAAGCCCTAGATTTATATCTCTGGATTTGGGTTAGTGGAGGGAAATTTTAAAAAATTATCGAACTTAAGTAGATATCACTACTTAGTGATGCTCCAGAAGAAAGTCAGTGTCAACATTGGGGAAAAGTGAAATTCAAATCCCCAGCTGCTAATATTCTGACTTCCTGAGGCAGAATTTAAAATTTTTCCCTCAGCTCTGCAAGCATAGTTATCACTCTCTTTTAATGGAAATAAGTACACACTGAAGGCAGAATTTGGCTCAAAGACTTTCTACACAGCACTAAATATTCCTGTTTCTAAAAGTGCTTTTACATATATGCCATTACAAACTAATATTGAATATCAGGACGAGAATGAAAAACGCAGATTTCATAGACATCTTCAGAAGAATTTAAAATGTTTCACCGACCCCTATACCAAAACAAAAATTAAAAACAAACACACAAAAAAATTTTGCCTCATCCACAGGCAACTTCTCAAAAGTCACACGGAAGCCACAATTTCCTACTGATCCTGAAAAGGTAATTCCCTCTCTGTGTTTCTTGGACTTCATGAAACCCTTCCCATCTTTTATAGATACATACTGAATGGTTTCTATTTATTTTAAGAAAAACTAATTAAAATTAATTTTGCTTTGAGAATTTTTCAGTAGATTTATCACACCATCTGGACCAATTCAGTGATGTACTGGAGCATTTCAAATTCAGGGTTGTGAACCTGGGAATAAACATTGCCAGACTGTATAAACCAATAAACAATCAAGACTTTGTTGTAAATGTGTCTAATCATATATCAGATATATATGTAGAGAGAGAGAGATCAGTGGCAAAAAAAGACCTTAATCTTATGGGTCATATTCAGTCCTGGGCGTCAGGAAAGGCAATAAAGGTATATTGCAGATTTTTTAATGTTGATTTCTAGTGCACATTACACAATTGTCTCTTTATAGTGTATATTTAATATTACATTTTTAGCAGGAGTTCTAAAGTTGGCAAGGTTATCAGCAACTTCTTAAAATATTCATTTTATTATTCTTACTGGAATGGCAGATAGGAAACATTTTGAGTCCAAATCCCATTGTAAATTTGATCAGCTAGCAAGGGTCTTCTGGGCACATTACTGCTATAGAACTTATCTAAGAAGAAAGAAAAAATTACTTATAATTAAATACAAAACAAAGTGTCCATGTCATGGATTCACTGTTACAAATCTTCAGATGATGAAAGAAACAGTTTGTAGTAGGTCACATATCTATGATGCACAGGGCATTCTTCTAGAATTTGTACAAAGTTCTGTGTGGTGCTTTAATTTTGCACTTTAGTTAAGACAGACCAAGTCCTCAAATGATTTTGTACTCTTGTTCTAGGGACAACCAGAAATAATGCAAAGAACATGTTTTTTTTTTTTAATTGTTCGAGTACAGTTGTCTCCATTTTCACCCCAACTCGGCTCCCCACCCGACCCATCCCTACCTCCCACCCTCAAACCTACCCCCTTTGGTTTTGTCCATTTGTCCTTTATATGTGTTTCTTGATGGACCTTCCCCTATTTTCCCTCCATTATCCCCTTCCACCTCCCCTCTGGTTACTGTCAGTTTATTCTTTATTTCAATGTCTCTGGCTATATTTTGTTTGCTTGTTTGTTTTGTTGATTAAGTTCACTTATAGGTGAGATCATATGGTATTTGTCTTTTACTTCTTGGCTTATTTCACTTAGCATAATGCTCTCCAGTTCCATCCATACTGTCACAAAGGATAAGGGTTCCTTCTTTCCTTCTGCTGTGTAGTATTCCATTGTGTAACTGTACCATCTGGAATATTTGGATGATAGATCCATTTACTAAGCACTTATTAGCTGAGTGAACATAGGAGCCAGATACTCTACCTTTCTGAGATCTTATTTCTTCATCTTGAAATACTCAGCACATAGTAGGACCTTATAGGGAATTGTTTTACATAGTGTGGGAATGTAGCTCAGTACCCACACAGAAAAGCCAGGGGGGATGAGTCAGAACACAGGAGCCATGCCCATGGATAGGCTTTCCTGTGGGGAATCAGGCCTGCACTGTACCTAGGCTGCTATGAGGCTTTCTTTGGCTAAAACTCCCTCACCCTGAGTTGAGGCAGCAAGTGCTTACTGTAACTTCCTAAAATCTGAGCTAAACCTCCCACATATGGACTGTAACCAGTTCAACCACTTTTCCCCTTGATCTGTAACATCCTTCTCTTTGAAGTAATTGGCAACATTCTTTCCTTTGTTTTCTGTAAAAGGTAATCACCTACAGCAAACCTGTGCATAGTAAATGAGGACCATCCTCAATGTAATGTGCCCAGAAAAGTAATAAAAACCTGTCCAGGCAGGGGCCAGGGCCCTCTCTCTCACTTAGATAACAGCCATGCTGTCCCTTTTTCTCCACAGGATTTCTGTAGTTCATGTGAATTTGTTCATTGCAGCCATGACACACGGATCCTGCCAGCCAGGATCCACATCAGGACCTCAATGTTTTTCTTTACCTCTCATAACTGTAAATATGAAGTTTGATACAAAAAGCCAAATTTTTATTTTGGTATTAGGACAACAAACATGTGGAATGCCAGAAACATCATCAAGTGCACTCAGAGTTAATGCCTTAATAAAAAACAACAAGTTATTTATTTCACTCTCATGAATTCAGGCCTAAATCAGGAAAAAACTTATTTATGTGGCATTGTATCAACTAGAAACCTCTGTTACTTTGACATTTCTCTTTTCTGAAATAATAATTGGATGTTCATAATCATGGCTGGGCAGTACTACAAAATCTAGAAGTATTTCCTACCTATTCAAATCTTCAGTTACATAAAATTTAGGTTTAGTATTAAGTGATTGCTATAGAAACTGAAAAATCTGTTATAGAGGCTTCCTAAGTGTTTTAGTCTGCTAAGGCTAATCTATGAAAAACACAAACCAGGTGCCTTAAACAGCAGGTATTTACTGATTATAGTTCTGAAGGATAGAAGTCTGAGGTCAGAATGTCAACTTGGCTCAGTTATGGTGGGAACCTTCTTTAAGGCCTAGTGCACTTTCGTGAGGTAGTTCATTAATAATTTTCTCTATTTCTTTCATGGATGTTCTGTTTAAGCTTTCCAGATCAAATGATCTAAATTTTGGCAACATGTATTTACCAATATTAATTTTTATCTAAGTTTTCAACTTTTGCATTTGTATCTCAAAAGTAGTCTTTTGTGAATTTTTAAATTCCTTATTTTTCAAATGGATATTTCCTCCCCATCCTTTCTTTTATAAAGTTGTTTTTAAAGATTTTATGTATTTATATTTAAAGAGAGAGGAAGGGAAGCAGAAAGAGAGGGAAAGAAACGTCAGTGTGTGGTTGTCTCTTGAGAGCCCTCCAATGGGGACCAGGTCCACAACCCAGGCATGTGCCCTAGACTAGGAATCAAACTGGCAACCCTTTGTTTTGCAGGCCCACATTCAATCCACTGAGCTACAACAGCCAGGTAATGTAAAGTTTTATAATAAGCTAACTTTTAAAAATAGGTTAGCTAGCAATTTCTCTATTCATAGTAATTTTAAAAAACACACTATTTTGATTTATTGATTAGATCTACATTTTTGTTCAATATCTCATTATTTTCCATTTTTATTTTTATTTTCTTCCTTGTGATTTTTTAAAATATGCTATTGATTATGATATTACAGGTGTCCCATTTTTTTTCTCCCCTTTAGTCCCCTCTGTCCTGCACTACCCTCACTCCACCAGCATTCCCCCAACTTAGTTCATGTTCACAGGTTGTACATACAAGTTCTTTGGCTTCTCCATTTCCCATACTCTTTTTATCCACCTCCTGTCTATTTTGTAACTACTATTTATGCTTCTTATCTCCTATACCTTCTTCCACATTATCCCCCTTCCTCCTCCCTACTGATAACCCTCTATGTGATCTCAATTTCTGTGTTTCTTTTCCTGTTCTAATTGTTTGATTAGTTTGTTTCTGTTTTTTCTTTTGTGTGTGTGTGTGTGTAGGTTCAGTTGTTGATAGTTGTGAGTTTGTTGTCATTTTAATGTTCATATTTTTATAATCTTACTTTTCTTAGGTAAATCCCTTTAACATTTCATATAATAAGGGCTTGGTGAAGATGAACTCCTTTAATTTGACCTTATCTGGGAAGCACTTTATCTGCCCTTCCATTCTAAATGATAGCTTTGCTGGATAGAGACATCTTGGATGTAGTTCCTTGCTTTTCATGACTTTGAATGCTTCTTTTCAGTCCCTTCTTTCCTATAAGATTTCTTCTGAGAAATCAGCTGATAGTCTTATGGGAGCTCCTTCGTAGGTAACTGTCTCCTTTTGTCTTGCTGCTTTTAAGATTCTCTCCTTATCTTTAATCTTGGGTAATGTAATTATGATGTGCCTTGGTGTGAGCTTCCTTGGGTCCAATTTCTTTGAGACTCTTTGAGTTTCCTGGACTTCCTGGAAGCCTATTTCCCTTGCTAGATTGGGGAAGTTCTTCTTCCTTATGTTTTCAAATAAGTATTAATTTTCTTGTTCTTCCTCTTCTCCTTCTGGCACCCTATGATTCAGATGTTGGAATGTTTCTAGTTGTTCAGGAGATTCCTCAAATGTTCTTCATTTTTTTTTTTGCATTCTTGTTTCTTCATTCTGTTCTAGTTGAACGTTTATTGCTTCCTTCTGCTCCAAATTGTTGATTTGACTCCCAGTTTCCCTCCCATCACTGTTGGTTTCCCACACATTTTCCTTTATTTCACGTTGCATAGTCTTTACTTCTTCCTCTATTTCATGACCATACTCAACCATTTCTGTTAGCATCCTGATTACCAGTTTTGTTTTGTTTTGTTTTTTAACTCTGCATCTGATATGTTGGCTATCTCTTCATCGGTTAGTTCTATTTTTGGAGCTTTGATCTCTTCGTTCATTTTATATATATATGTCTGAGTGCTGCCTGTTACTTAGTAAGGGGCAGAGTCTTAGGTATTTGCCAGGGCACAGCAATCCATGTTGCTGTGTTATGGCACTGTATGTGGCGGGGGGGGGGGGGTCCAAGAGGGAACAATGCCCTTTTCTTGACTGTCAGCTGGCTTTCAGTCACTTCCCCCACCACCCACAAGCAAATTGTGTCTTTCTGGTGCTGATTCACAGGTCAGTAGTTTTGCATATATTCTAGGACCCTGTGAGTCTCTCCAACAAACTCTCCTATGAGGCTGGTAGTTTCTCCCTTCCCCACCGTAACCCTTTCAGTTTTTTTTTTTTTTTTTTTTTTTATAATCAGAGGTTTTGAAGCTTTATTTTCCCACTGTGGAACCCTGGGTTGCATGGTCTTTCTTGTCCCCAAGCTGTTCCTCCTGGTTTATCTGCACTCAAATGTTGGAACACCACTGCCTTGTCACGTGTCTTCTTCACACCAGCTGCCTGTCTCCACTCCTCCTGCCCATCTGGATGAATGTTTCTTTAACTCCTTGGTTGTATGACTTCCATACAGTTCAATTTTCTTACAGTTATGGTTATTTTTTGCTTTTAAATTTGTTGTTGTCCTTCCTTTTGTTGTTTGAGGGGATAAAGTGTATTTCCCTATGCCTCCATCTTTGCCCAGAGACTCTTCTTCCTGTTTTCTTTAAGAGTAAGTTGTTATTTTCTAGTTTCTCACTCTGGATATTTTCTCATTTATTTCCAGCTTTTCACATTTATTGGTAAAAGGGTTCACTGCAAATAATTTCTCTCTGATCATTGTTTTAAATGCATCCTGTAGATTCTTTTTTTAAGATTTTATTTATTTATCTTTAGAGAGGGAAGGGAGGGAGATAGAGAGAGAGAGAAACATCAATGTGCAGTTGTTGGGGGTCATGGCCTGCAACCCAGACATGTGTCCTGTCTGGGAGTCAAACCTGCGACACTTTGGTTCGCAGCCTGCACTCAATCCACTGAGCTACGCCAGCCAGGGCATCCTGTAGATTCTTTAAAAAACATTTTATTTTTTCATTCTTTGAAGGAGGGGAAGGGAAAGTGAAAGAAAGAAGAGAAACATAGATTGAGACAGAAACATGGATTGGTTGCCTCTTCCATGCACCCCAACTGGGGTACAGAACCCACAACCCAGGCCTGTGCCCTGACTGAGAATCCAACGGCAACACTTTAGTTTGTTGGACAACACCCAACCAACTTAGCCACACCAGTCAAGTAGCATAACATAGATCCTTATATGCACTGTTTTTATCCCCATCTCTTGATCTAAATTCCAGTTCCTATTTCCTCTTTCATGTGGAAGTTATTTAACTGGAGCTTCTTTACTGTCTATATCAAAGTGACATTCTAATTCTTATTTTCTTTAGTGATTGTAAGTTTCATTACATCGTGATTGGAGAGTGATATTTGTACTGTTTATACTTCATAAAAAAGTTTGATGTTTGCTTTGTGGCCTAATATGATATCAAAATTTGTGAATGTGTCATTGCATAGAACAGAAATTTTAGCCCTGGCTGGTATTGTTCAGAGAATTGAGTGCTGGACTATGAAACAAAGGTTCACCAGTCTAGTCAGGGCACATGCCTGGGATGTAGTCCTGGTCCCAAATTGGGGGTATGCAAGAGGCAACCAATCAATGTACCTCTTGCTCATCCATGTTTCTCTCCCTCTCTTTCTCCATCTCTTCTCCTCTGTCTACAAATAAATAAATAAAATATTTAAGAAGAGAACAAAGTAGGAGGGATCACAATACTTGACATCAAACTATATTATGAGGCCACTAAAATCAGAGCAATATGAGCTAGCCTGGTAGTGGAATAAGAACAGACACATAGACCAATGGAACATAATAGATAACCCAGAAATAAACCCAAGTCTCTCTGGTCAATTAATATTTTACAATGGGGCAGAAGCATAAAATGGAGCAAAAATAGCCTTTTCAGCAAATGGTGTTGGGAGATCTGGACAGCCACATGCAAAAAGTTGAACTTAATCACCAACTTACACCATACACAAAAATAAATGCAAGATGAATATTAGACTTAAATATAAGTCATGACACCATAAAAGTCCTAAAAGAGAACATGGGTAGGAAAATATATATTGCACACAGCAATGTTTTCACCAATATATCCTATAGAGCAAAGGACATAAAGGAAAGAATAAAGAAATGGGATTTCCTCAAATTAAAAAAGCTTCTTCATAGCTGAAGAAAACAGCATTAAAATGAAAAAAGAATCAACTATATGGGAAAACATATTTTCCAATGATACCTCATACAAGGGCTCGATCTCCAAAATATATGAAGAACTCACATAACTCCACTCCAGGAAGACAAACAGCCCAATTAAAAGATGGGCAAAGGATTTGAAGAGGCACTTCTCCAAGGAGGACTTACAAAGGGCCCAGAGAAATGAAAAGATGCTCAGCATCACTATCCATCAGAGGGGTACAAATGAAAACCACAATGAGATACCACTTCACATCGGTGAGAATGACCATAATAAACAAGGCAACAAACAACAAGTGTTGGAGAGGTTGTGGAGAAAAGGGGACCCTGGTGCACTGTTGGTGGAGATGCAAACTGGTGCAGCCACTGTGGAAAACCATATGGAATGTCCTCAGAAAATTAAAAATGGAACTGCCTTTTTACCCAGCAATTCCACTGCTGGGATTAGATCCTAAGAACCCTAAAACATCAATCCAAGAGAACCTATGTACACTAATGTTCATAGCAGCACAATTTACAATAGCCAAGTGTTTGAAGCAACATAAGTGCCCATCAGAAAAATGAATGGGCCAAAAAAAAAAAAAACTATGGTACATTTACATGATTGAATACTAAGCAGCAGAAAGAAAGAAGGAGCTCCTACTCTTTTCAAAGGCATGGAGGGTTCTGGAGAGCATTATAACAAGTGAAATCAGTCAGACAGTGAAAGAAAAATACCATATGAGCTCATGCATATGTGGAACATAACCAACAAAATAAACAAGTAATCAAAATATAATGAGACACCTTGAAATTAAGAACTAAGCCACAGTAACGAGAGGGAAATTGGGAGGGGATAATGGTGGGAAAAGGGGGGAGGAGCTTCAGGAACATGAATGAAGGACACATGTACAATACCAAAGGGGGTAGGATCAAGAGTGGGAAGTGGGGATGGCTGGCTGGGGTGGAAGGAAAATGGATGCAACTGTGGTAGAATGACAATAAAAAATGTGAAAAAAAAAAAGAAAGTGAATAAAGTAATAACAGAAAATTACCAAGGTGGTAATTGTCACAACAAAAATAAAGAATTAAGTTCACCATCAAAGAAGCAAAACCTTCCTCAATTGTTAATTCTGAAAGATAAGTTAACACCAACAAAATGGGCTACAGTGCATCAGGAGGAATAAAAGCCCACCCCGTACCAGTTGATGGCAACTTGTGCATTGGTGTAGCTACCTAGCCAAGGGGCCAGAAAAGCTGCACAAAGACCCTTTCATCTAGTCTAGTCTGTCTTTAATTGTCTACAAATCCAATGGAACTAACCCAAATTCAATGGGCACTGAAGAGATAGCTTCTGAAAAGAACATGAAGTAACACTGCTATGTTACCATCTCCTTGGTCTAGGAATTTGGATTTCCCCTGACTTTAGCATCACTCTTTAGTATTTCAAGTCTTTCAATTAGGGTGAACACTGAGGCAGGACCTAAATGCCAGTTAGCAGGGTTTAATGAAATCTAGGAGCTCAGTGCATAGGAAAACCTTATTAACAGGTATTTGTGGACATTTAGATAACCATTGTGACTCACTAGTTTAACAAGGAGATTACTGGAATTATCTGTTACTGTTTTTACCTCCTTTTGTATTTCTGCATAATATAATTGTGGTGATGACAGTATATATTGACTAACTCCCCAGGGAACATACACCTTATGACAAAACTTCCCAATAACTGCTCAGAATTACTAATGAAGAACTCAGTAGCATAGCTATATCAACACTCCCTGTCTTTCACTATGAAGCCAGAGAAAGGGTTAGTTAGCAACATCAGATGGGGCAGATGAAAATGCAGGCATCCCGAATTACCATATTTTCTCAGGTGAAGCTCTAGTTTGTGAATGTGAAATGGAGAGTGCCTCAGTGGAGTGTACCAGACCTCTACTTGCAGGGCATTGCGACAAAGAAAAGAGCTTTTAAGCTGAAAACTGTTTAATAGCACATAAAATCTCAGCCCTACTGCTTTTGTGTGTTGCCCTAGGAAAGGTCCTAGAAAGAGTTGGGAAAGCAGATGTGGATGAAGAAAGAAGAACAGTAATTTCTAAGAGCAATATGAGCTAGCCAGGGACTTCCTTTCAGTGCATCAGGTAAAATCCACACAAGAACACTTAATTCATGTTGTTCTATGGTATTATTAAGTGAATAAATTTTTCATGGCTCACCTGCTAATGTAACTAATTAATAGCCATTCTCATTAATTACATTGATCAGGATCATAAAATAATTTTAAATCGCTAAACATGATCTGCAGGAGTAAAATGGTTTCACTTTAACCCCTTAGTGATTTTTTATGATTAATCAAACAAAATATATATAGTTAATTGATCCACCTTTTTCATCTTGGAACTGCAACTTAGGACAGTTATAGAGACATAAAATTGACTCAAACAGAACTACATTTCATACAGTAGCTAATTAAGCAATAAGGCACAATGGGGTGAGGGTATTTGATTATCATAAGATAATCACCCCCCTGAGGAGTCACAAAGCAAAAGGTATAATAAAGTACCTCTGTTCCCACAGGGCACTGATTACCTTCAGATAAGCACATTTCCTGTGAAAACCTTATTGGTAATTGAAAATTATTTTAATTTTATGCAGAGACAAATTTAGGAAAAATGACTTTGATCATACGAAATGGTGCAATACAATATAAAGGTTTCATCTATCAATAGCGACAACATTAATTTGTGTTTTAGAAGGTTAAATAATCAATCATTATCTCTAGGTGTTGGGGACCATGGTAAATATTGTAAATATTTTAAATTTATTATTTACACTGGAGAGTGCATACATTTGGTGGATTGAGTGTATGAAACATAATCTTCAAATGCTCGTGCTCCTAATAATTAATTTTCATATAATTAGGAAGCTCTTCCATCATCATAAAAATAGTTAGTAACTCATTTCCAAAGCCTAAAAAAGAGGAAAAATACCTCTACCACAATCAGCCATGATGTATAAGATCATTTCCAGCTCCAAAACTTTTTCTACACCCTACAGAGCTCCAGATGTGACAATTGGGAGCTACATCCACTTAAATAGTGGACAGGTTTCTAGCTCTTTTTAAGACATGGTTCCTCTCCATTTCATCCAAAGAAAAAGGGGATGAAGAAATAATCAAACCCACGGAGACAAAAGCAAAGCAAAGTGACCAATAATATCCTTCCTGTGCCAAGGCCAACTGGCATGGTGAGAAGTGCATTCTTACTTTGATGCCACTGTCCCATGGCATTAGTTTCTTTAGCCCTGCTTGTGCAATGTATGCTATAGGAAACCTGAATTCACCCCAGCCATCAGACCAAGTCATTTCTGCATTTAAAAACATTAATGGGGTTAGAACAGAGGTTACACAGGAGAAAAGCAAATAAACAAACAAAACCCTACCACTTTCACTAGCAGCTTCTAAACAATAAAGAGTGTAGACTAACACCTAGGGTTGACATGCCTGGTGGCACAGTGTTTGTGTTTAATGTTCAGAATAATTTCTTTTTAATTATATTTTATTGATTATGCTATTATAGTTGTGATACTTTTCCTCCTTTCCCCCTACACCCAGCACACCACACTCCCTCAGGCAATCGCCCCATCATTGATCAGGTCCATGGGTCATGCATATAAGTTCTTTGCCTACTTCATTTCTTATACTGTACTTTACATCCCCATGGCTATGCTGTAACTACCTATTTATATTTCTTATTTTATATTTATTGTTAATCAGTTACAGTTGCCCTGCCTTTTTTCCCATTGCTCTCCCATACCCTATACTCCCTACACACACAGTCAATCCCTACATCCATCGTCCATGCCCATGAGTCTTCTATTCTTATTCCTTTGTTTGCTCTTTCCCTTTCTTTCTCCCGTTATCATCCTCCTGCTTCCCCTCTGCTCACTGTCAGTTGGTTCTTTATTTTCAAGTCTCTGGTTATATTTTGTTCATTTGTTTGTTTTGTTTATTAGGTTCCACTTATGGGTGAGATCATATAGTATTTGTTTTTCACTTCCTGGATTATTTCACTTAGCATAATGCTCTCTAGTTCCATCCATGATGTTGTGAATGGTAGGAGTTCCTTCTTTCTTTCTGCATGTAGTGCTCTATTGTGTAAATGTATCACATTTTTTTGATCCACTCATTTACTGATGGGCACTTATGTTGCTTCCAGCACTTGGCTATTGTAAATTGTTCTGCTATGAACATTGGAGTGCATAAGTTATTTTGAATTGGTAATTCAGTATTCTTAGAGTATAGTCCCAGCAGTGGGATCACTAGATCAAAAGGCAGTTCCATTTTTATTTTTTGAGGAAATTCCATACTGTTTTCCACAGTGGCTGCAATAATCTGCATTCCCACTAACAATGTACTAGGGTTCCCTGTTCTCCACAACCTCGCCAGCACTTGTTTGTTTCTTTATTACTGATGGCCATTCTGAGTAGTGTGAAGTGGTAACTCATTGTGGTTTTAATTTGCATGTCTCTAATGGCTATTGATGTTGAGCATTTTTTTTTTCACATGTCTATGGGCACTCCATATGTCTTCCTTGGAGAAGTGCCTATTCAGGTCCTTTGCCCACTTTTTTTTAATTGGATTGTTTGTATTCCCGGTATGGAGTCTTGTGAGTTATTTATATATCTTGGAGACCAAGCCTTTGCCTGAAGTGTCATTCCCATGTGTTTTCTTCTTTTTCCATTTGTTGATGTTTTCTTTACCCATGCAAAAGATTTTTAATTTGATGTACTCCCATTTGTTTATTCCTTCCTTTATATTTCTTGCCCCAGAGGAAGCATAGGTGAAAATATTACTGTGTGGGATAGCTGAAATTTTGTTGCCTGTGTTTTCATCTAAGACTTTTATGGTGTCTTAAATTTATATTTAAGTCTTTTATCCATCTTGAGTTTATTTTTGTGTATGATGTTAGTTGGTGGTTTAGTTTAATTTTTTGCATGTACTTGTCCAAATCTCTGAACGCCATCTATTGAGAAGGCTATTTTTATTCCAGTTTATGTTGCTGCCCCCTTTGTCAAATATTAATTGATCATGGAGACCTGGGTTTATTTCTGAGCTCTCTATTCTGTTCCATTGGTTTATGTGTCTGTTCTTATACTAATAGCAGACTTTTTAAATTACTTTGGCCTTGTAATATAGTTTGATAATAGATATTGTGATCCCTCCTACTTTGTTCTTCTTTCTCAAAATCTCTGTTTGGACTCGTTTATGCTTCCTTAAATTTTTTGAAATATCTGGATTTAATACTATGCCATTAAAATATGTCATCAGTATTTTGATAAGGATTGCATTGAACCTACAGATTGATTTGGGTGGTAAGGCCATTTTAATAAAGTTGATTTTTCCAATCAATGAGCACCATATATGCTTCCATTTATTTGTGTCTTCTTAATTTCTTTTTAAAAATATTTTATTTTTTTACTTTTAGACAGAGGGGAAGGGTGAGAAAAAGAGAGGGAGAGAAACATCAATGTGTGGCTGCCTCTCACGTGCCCCACACTGAGAACTTTGCCTGCAACCTGGGCATGTGCCCTGACTGAGAATTGAACCAGCGACCCTTTGGTCCACAGGTCAGGGCTGTATCAACTGAGACACACCAGCCTTGGTGTCCTCCTTAATTTATTTATTTAGTGTTATATAGTTTTCTGAGTACAGGTCTTGTACCTCCTTGGTTAATTTTATGCCTAAATATTTTTGTTGTTGTTGTTGCTACAGTAAATGGGATTTTTTCCCTTAACTTCTGTTTCTTATCATTCGTTTTTGGTGTATAAAAATACCTTTGATTTCTGAATATTGACTTTGTATTCTGCTGTTTTGCCAACTTCATTTATTAAGTCGAATAGTTTTTTTGTGGACTCTACGGGGTTTTCTATGTACACTATCATGTCATCTGCAAACAGTGACAATTTTACTTCTTCCTTTCCAGTTTGGATCCCTTTTATTTATTTTTCTTGTCTGCTGTGGCTAGAACTTCTAATACTATTTTGAATAGAAGTGGCAAAAGTGCACACCCTTGTCTTGTGCCTGATCTTAGCGGTAAAGCTTTTATTCCACCCCCCATTGATTGTGATGCTGGCTGTAGGTTTTTTGGTATATGGCCTTTATTATTTTTAGGTATGCTTCCTCTACTCCCACATTGCTGAGTGTTTTTATCATGTATATGTGTTGTGCCTTATCAAATGTTTTTCCCATATCTATTGATATAATCGTATGATTTTTGTCTTTCCTTTTGTTTATATGATGTATTATGTTTATTGATTGCAAATATTGTACCATCCTTGCATCCCTGGGATGAATGCCACTTGATCACGGTGTATGATCTTTTTAATCTATCTGGATGTGTTTTGCCAGTATTTTGTTGAGTACTTCAGCCTCTATGTTCATCAGTGATATTGGACTATTGTTTTCTTTGTTGTCATCTTTATCTGGTTTTGGAATTAGGATAATACTGGCCTAATTTACACAATGGAATACTATGAAACAAAAAGAAAGAAGGAACTCCTACCATTCACAATGGTACGGATGGAGCTGGAGAGCATTATACTAAGTGAGATTATGCCTAGTGTTGAAAGAAAAATATCACATGATCTCATGTGTAATTGGAACCGAATCAACAAAACAATCAGGCAAGCAAAATAGAACCAGATAATTGGAAATAAAGAACAAACTGAGATTAATCAGAGGGAAGGGGGGAGGGAATGATGGGTGAAATAAGGGGAGGGGTCATCAAGGAATATATATAAAAGACCCATGGGCAAAGACAATCAGGGGATTGAATACGGGAAGTGGGTGTGTATAGGGTGGGGGAAACTAATGTGGACAAATGGGGACAACTGTAATTGAACAACAATAAAAAATTTGGGAGCTTTCCCTCTTTTTTTTTGTTTTGTTGGGGTTTTTTTGTCTGTTTTTTTTTTTTTTTTTGAGAAGAATTAGGGTTAGCTCTTGAGAAGAATTGGGGTTAGCTCTTCTCTAAATATTTAATAAAATCCTCCTGTGAAGCCATTCAGCCAATCGATTTTGTGTGCAAGAGGTTTTTTTTTATTACTGCTTCAATTTCACTAGCTGATACCAGTGTATTCAGGTCTTCTGTTTCTTCTTGACTTAATTTTAGAGGATTATATGTTTATAGAAATTTGTCCATTTCACCCAGGTTTTCATATTTCATGGCATATAGTTGTTCAGAGTAATTTCTTATGATCCTTTGTGTTTCTGTGATATGGGTTGTAATTTTGCCTCTTTTGTTTCTGATTTTATTTATTTGGGTCATCTCTTTTTTTTTTTTTCATGATTAGTCTGCTTAAAGGCTTGTCAACTTTGTTTACATTCAATGAACCAGCTCCTGAATTTAATGATCCTTTAGATTGTTCTTTTAGTCTCTATGTCATTTAATTCTACTCTGATCTTGATTATTGCCTTCCTACTACTCACTCTGGACATTCTTTGTTGTTGTTCCTCAAGTTTTTGTAGATGTAGGGGTAGGTCATTTATTTTAAAATTTTCTTTTTTACTACCTATTTTTACTTCTTAATTCCCTTACCTCTTCATCCATTTGCTCAAAGCCCTCTCTCATATCGCAGCCATCAAAACTCTCTCCATATCCATGATTCTGTCTCTTTTCTTATTTGCTCAGTTTGTTTTTTAGATTCAATTGTTGATAGATATGCATTTATCACCATTTTATTGTTTGTAGTTTTGATCCTCTTTTTTTTTTTCCTGTAAGTCCCTTTAACATTTTATACTTAGCTGATGTGAATCAGTGGATTGCGTTCAGGCCTACAAACCAAAGGGTCACTGGTTTCCAGTCAGGGCACATGCCTGCATTGCAGGCCAGGTCCCCAGGTTGGGGACACATGGGAGGCAACCACACATTGATATTTGTCTCCCTCTCTTTCTTCCTCACTTTCCATCTCTCTATAAATAAATAAATAAATAAATAAATAAATAAATAAATAAATAAAGTCTTTTTTTAAAAGTCCCTTTAACATTTCATATAATAATGGTTTGGTGATGAGAAACTCCTTTAGTTTTTTCTTGCCTGGAAAGCTCTTTGTCTGCCTTTCAATTCTAAATGGTAGCTTTGTTGCACAGAGCAATCTTGGCTATAAGGCCCTGCTTTTCATGACTTTGAATATTTCTTGTCAATCCTTTCTAGCTTTTGATGTTTCTTTTGGGAAATCAGCTGGCAGTTTATGGGGACTCCCCTGTAAGTAACTGACAGTTTTTATCTTACTTCTTATAAGATTCTTTCTGTATCTTTAACCTTTCTCATTTCAATTATGATGTGTCTTGGAATAGGCCTCTTTGCATCCATCTTGTTTGGGACTGTACTTCCTGGACTTGCATGTATATTTCCTTCATTAAATTAGCAAAATTTTCTTTCATTACTTTTTCAAATAGATTTCCAATTTCTTGCTTTTTATTTTCCTCCTGACACACTTATGATACAAATGTTGGAAAGCTTGAAGTTTTCCCAGAGACTGCTTATACTATTCTCCAGCTTTTGGATTATTTTTTATTCTTTCTCTGATTAGTTGTTTTTTACTTCCTTGTGTTCCAAATCATTGATTTGATTCTCAGCTTTATCCACTCTACTGTTGTTTCCCTGTAAATTGTTTCATTATATCAATTAGTGTATCCTTTGTTTCTGACTGGATCTTTTTTATGGTGTAGAGGTCCTCACAAAGTTCCTTGACCATCCTTATAACCAGTGTTTTGAACTATGTATCTGATAGTTTGCTTATCTCTATTTATTTTAGTTCTTTTTCTGTAGTTTTGATGTTTTCTTTTTCCATTTAGGCCTTGTTTCTTTGTTTCCTCATTTTGGCAGCCTCCCTGTGTTTGTTTCTATATATTAGGTAAGGCTGTTATGACTCTCTGTTTTGGTAGTATGGCCTAATGTAGTAGGTGTCCTGTAGGGCCCAGTGGCACATCTTCCTCTGTCACCCAATCTGGGTACTCAAGGTATGCCCCTTGTGTGGACTGAGTACACCCTCCTCTTGTAGTTGAGCCTTGGTTGCTATTGGCAGGTTAGTGGGGGGCGTACACAGGCCATTCAATTTTAAAGACATGCTGTGACCACTGACCACCAACCTCTGCCCTCTGTGGAGGATAAGCTGTGCAGGGGCATGGTGGTGGTGCTCCAATGTGGTCTGTAGCTGTCCACTGGGTGCACAGGCTCTTGGGTTTCCTAGGTGGTTCAGACCAAGGCCATCACCACCTGTGTTCTGTCTAGGGCTACCCTGTATGAGGCGTAAAGTAATTTGAGACAGCTGCTACTTGTGCTGAGCTTGGAGATTCCCAGGTGAAGCCAAGCTGTGAATCTGGGATGGCTGTTGGTAGTGCCATGCCTGGGACCACTTAACAAGTGGTATGGGGCTTCGCCTCTTACTGAGGTCAGCTGTTACTTGTTTGATAGGATTTAGGAAGCATGAGCCAAGACCAGCTAGTTATATGGGAAAGTCACTATTAACAGCTTGGGTAGGCCAGTATGTGGGGTGGGAAGGAGTCTCGGGGGATCTCCAGTGTGGGGCAAACTGTATTAGCCAGATGATGGCATCTCAGATATAATGCCCACCTGTCAGGTATGTGGCTCTGTAGGGGTGGGTTCAGAAAATAGACAATGCCCTCTGCCCACCATCCTGTCTGGGACAAAGCTGTCCACAAGCTCTTACCTTGATCCAGAAACTTTAGTTCCTTCCCGTATGTCACTGGTGCCTTTCAAACTGCACTCCAGTGCTGGAGCTCAGAGGGAGCGAGTCTGAGTAGGTCTATATGTGGGTTCTTTAAGGGAAACTGCATAGAACTCCAAAGTTCCTTCCACTGACACAATGCCCACTGGTATTTGCAGCTAGAAGTTGTGGGGACTTACCTTCTTGGCACTGGAACTCTGGACTAGGGGGTCTGGTGTGGGGCTGGTACTCTATGTTCCCAAGAGATCCCTCCTGAATTTTTATCCACCACACGTGGATGTGGGACCAGCCAGGTCCATGTCGCTGCCCCTCCTACTAGTCCTGATGGATATGATTTCTTTAATTCCATAGTTGTCAGACTTCCATTTAACTTAATTTCTGATGGTTTTTGTTGATGGCTATTCTATATTTTAGTTGTAGTTTTGATGTGGTTGTACAAGGAAGCAGGCGGTATATACTTATATTAGGATCTTGGCTGGAAGTTCCAAAATAAGTTTATTCTTGTTCATTGTAAATGAATGCCTTGCAATCTTTCTCTGGATCAACTAAACTTCATTTTATATTATGATTAATTTCTATATCTGAGTTATACTTAAAATGATCATATTTATTTCTTTTTATATTACCCCACCTCTGTTTTGGCAAAAATAATTAGACCTTTCTCAAACACATGTTTTTTTTTTTTTTTTTCCAATTTTGACTCTAGAGCAATGACAGAGAACTTAAATAGTTTTTGATTCTTAAAGACATTCATCCAAGTTGGCTGGGTTTGTTTCAAAATGAGTATGCTTAGTTTTAGCATCTGTGGGCTTCCAAAGGAAATGTAGCTGTGTACTTATTGTGACTCTATGAAATAAAGACAAATTGTGTCATATGCAAGATACATTACTGACAATATGACATGCATAATTTGACAGTGGAGTACATCCCTTCCTTAATAGCATCCTCCCATTGCTTACATTGTGTTTTTAATGTAATGTTGTTGACAGTGTGATATATTGAAAAATATGTAAGTAAAACAGTTGAACACTACACTCAAGGTTTTTCCTTCAAGCATCAGTTATTCAAGACTGTTATTTTTTAAAAAATCAGTCTCAGTTTTAACTTTACTAAACATTCAATTCAAGCCATATGGTTTGATCAACTCAAACCATTTGCTTCCATGTGGCTGTGCTTGGCATGAGATTTTCTACCATGTAAAAAAGCTTTTGGTCATGGTTAAGAATGATCAAAATGCTATTGAACACAAAATAATCACAGGAGATAGGTGATCAGTATGACCTTGAAACATTGGCTTCATACTGTATATACCAGTCTCCTGGTTTATATCAGGTTCACAGCAGTACTCAGGCTTACATTATGCATTATGAGAAGGAAATATCAGTAACTTAAGTAGCATAGGCTTGAATTATAAAAGGGATTTTAAAGTGTCAAATGCTGAAAAATACATTAGGTTTAGTTATTTATGATAGAGCTTTAGAAATACCTAGATTTGTTCTTTGGAGACCTGGCATTTAGATTTTTAAATCATATGCATTCTTTGAGCTTGCACAATTCATGTAAAATAATAATAAAGTCGTCTTTCCCTATAATCATCTAAATTTGCATATGTGTGTTTGGTCATGGACTTTTTCCACCAAAAGCAATCAATCACAATGACTTTGTTATTCACTAAAGTGTAAAATTTTATTGTATATGATGTATTGAAATGATGACAGATGAAACTTACTTGATGAATGACATTAATTTGAAATCCTCTATCAGTTGAAACTAGTCATTTTTTTCCTTTTTATTTCTACTACCCATCCACATTTGGTGGCAATTGTATAGAGAAATCTTTGCACCTGAAAAATTGCAGGTGTTTTGATTTTTTAAGGCTAAGTAGACTTGATAAAGTCTCATATGGAATTTTCCAACATGATAAGTGTTTAGATAGATATTCCACATGGTATCAATGAAGTGCCCTTTAAGGATTGCTCTTTGGAGGAGGGGCTAAGATGGCATCAAAGTAGGAAGGAGCAGATTCAGCTGCCCTCTGCTCAGAGGAGAAAATCCTGACTGATCTATGGAGTAGAGAAGCAAGCAAGCAACATACTTCAGCATATGTGAAAATAGGGGACAAAGGATTGTGGCGGAACCAAAAAACTGGACTCTAAGAAGAGTGCTGAAACAAGGTAGGGTCCCGGGGATCAGCACCGGGTCCAGGGGCTGCAGCCCCAGGCCCAGGGCCCACTGCTGGGTTTGCCACAGAGTCCTTGGGAAAGAGCCAGGACAACTGCTCCCTCCCCAGCCAAACAAGGTCTGAGCTGCACTGGGAGGAATCCAGGTTCTAGCAAACACACAAGGGCTATGAGCACCTTTGGAGGCTGTGGACACCAGAGAGGTTGGGTCACACAGCAGGCCCCAAACCCCACAGTCACCATTCTGGCTGGAGAGATTGGTGGCTGCTGGAGAAGCCAGGCCACTGAGGGGAGCTGCACGCTTGAACAGGAGGAATTTCTCAAGAGGAAGGAGTGAATAGTCAGACACTGTTTGGGGAATTCTCCTAAAGTGATCAATTGCTCCAGCCTCCCTGCCACCCAGCTGTGGGCTCGTGGGTGCATGGGCACACGTGCAGGGAGAGCATCCCTGCACCCCAGTCCACAGCAGTAACCCTGGGGAGAGACCTGATTCCCACACGCAGGGCTTATGGCTGAGGAGCCACGTTAGCTTCCAAGACAGTGTGCGCTGCTGACGAAGGAAGAAAAGCCATACCAATCACTCCTCAGCCTGCTGCAGCCAGCAAGAGCAGAAAAACTGGTTTGGCCACTTTGAAACCAAGAGACTTTTTAACTTGATTCTATTTTTTTTAACAAATTTAAATTTTTAAATTTTTATTGTTTTTATTCTCTTTTGATTTCTTTTTCCTCTCTTTCCTGTTTTCTTGTTTTATTCCTTCCTCCTTCCTCTCCTCTAATTTTATCCCTTCCTTCATCTGTCTTTTCTATTTTCACTTTTTAAAATTTTTTTCTAAATACCTACAAGTGAGACAAAATCCTGGATCTGTGGAAAAACCAAAGTTGAACCCAGAGAAGTGGCATCACAACAGCTGGGGCAATGAGATAAATTTCATTCTATTACAGAGAACCTGCAAGTTATTGCATATTTGTATTATTATTACTTTTCCAGTATTCCTACATCCCTTTTTTAATAGTATTTTTGCATCCCTCTTCTTTTTGTATAGTCTGCTTTGCTAGGCTGGATATATTTTATGACCTGACAGCTTTCTCCTGATATCTCTCTCCATACAGTATTGCTAATCTACTGTCCTTTAACTCACATGTGTCCCATTAGCACACCATTCAAGGTTCTGTACTCCCTATGCTTGTTACCTAGATCTCATAGATTCTGTCACATGATTGTTGCCATAATATTATTGTAAATAACTGCTGCTCCATGCAATTGTAATTACTTCACTACACCCCCCTCCCAGATCTTAGCCCATTTTAAAGTTCCCTGAACTCTATTACTGTAGTGGTTAACTCTATTCTCTCACACACTATGCCTATCTACTATTCTTTACTCTCACCTTACCTCAGAATCTGACCTCCCACAACCTCCCTGCTTTATAGATCCAACTCACAATCCTTTTGTCCCCAACAAGAGTCTTATCTTCTTTCCATTCTTTCTAAAAAGCAGCTAGCTTGGTGAAAGATCACAGTTAACACTGTACCTAGTCAAAGGATCTCCTATCTCTTCCCTACTTGCCACTACTATAAATATCATGGAATACTCTGTTGCTGTCTTAAACCATTTTGCCTCCCCTCTCCAACTGATGACAAAAAAAGAATAGGTGGAGGTGGTGAACACCAGGATACCCACTAGAAGAGGAAACCCAACAACAAAGGAACCACTAACAGATAACAACAGAAGAAGGTGAAGGGAAAAGTGGTAACCACACACACCTCAATCAAGGACCTATCTGGAAATACAACTAAACAGTAGAGACAGTACCCAATAGAAACAACTGAACAAGAGAAAGAGAGAATTCTTTAAACCTTATACACATGGAAGAACCAGCTTCAACACAACCTGCCTTCACTATCACAACAAAATACAGGAGGTGGTCGACAGAGTGACCCTCTTTTAACCAGCTGGTGGGAAGGAACCACCAAAGAAAGACCGAACAACAATCAAAACCCAAAGGCAAACACAAACCCAACATAAATGACAGCCCAAGACCAGTGAGCTTGGAAGATCAAGGAAACTGCACCACTGAAACTCACTGCTTTTCTACTAAAGAAGTTCACACCACAAACCCAGGGAGCCAGGACAGATCAAATTAAGAAGCTGAAGTTAACAAGAAGAGTCTCACAAACAATGGGAAGACAAAGAAACAATCCCCAACTGAAAGGAAAAAAGGAAGCCTCAGAAAGAATGCTAAATGAAATAGAGGCAATTCAATTATCAGATATTGAGTTCAAAGCAATGATCGTCACAAAGCTCAATGAGCTCACAATGAGCTACCAAAAACTACAAGGAAGCTACAATGAACTCACTGAAACCTACATCACCATGAAAAAGGAAATAGAAACTCTCAACAAGGGTCAAGAGGAAATGAAGAATACAGTTTCTGAACTGAAGAACACAGTAGAAGGAATGAAAAGCAGGATCGATGAGGCAGAAGATCAGATCAGCGAGCTAGAGGACAAAGTAGAAGAAAACACCCAGAAAGAGCAAGAAAAGGAAAAGAGGCTCAGGAAGAATGAAGAGGGATTAAGAGAAATGCCAGAAAATATAAAATGTAATAATATCTATATAATAGGGATACCAGAAGGAGAAGAAGAAGAGCAAGGGATAGAAAACCTATTAGAAAAAGTAATGATGGAAAAGTTCCCTAATTTGATGAAAGAAAAATTCACACAAATCCAGGAAACACAGAGTCCCAATCAAGAGGAACCCAAAGAGATCGACCTCAAGACACATCATAATTGAAATGTCAAAATTCCAAGACAAAGAGAGAATCTTAAAAGCAGGAAGGGAGAAACAGGAAGTAACATACAAGGGAGGCCCAGTAAGGCTAACAGCTGACTTCTCAATGGAAACACTCCAAGCCAGAAGAGAATGGCAAGAAATATTCCAAGTATTGAGAACCAGAGGTCTGCAACCAAGGCTACTTTACCCAGCAAGGTTCTCAATCAAGATAGAAGGCCAAAAAATAAGCTTCCCAGACAAAAGAAGTCTAAAAGAATACACCTCCACTAAACCAGCTCTGCAAGAGATGCTAAAGGGACTGCTTTAAGGAAAGAAAGGAAAAGAGAGAGTGAGAGAGGAACACATGTACATAAAAGGCAATGAATAAGTACCTATCAATAATAACCTTCAATATAAATGGATTAAATGCTCCAATCAAAATACACAGAATAGCTGATTGGATAAGAAAACATGACCCACACATATGCTGCCTACAAGAGACCCACCTCAGGATAAAAGACCTGTACAGGCTGAAATTGAAGGGCTGGAAACAAATTTTCTAAGCAAATGGACAGGGAAAAAAAGCCAGAGTAGCAATACTTATATCAGACAAAACAGACTTCAAAAAAAAAAAAAAAGGCCATAAAGAGAGACCTAGAAGGTCATTTCATAATACTCAAGGGAAAAATCGACCAAGAAGAAATAAATATTGTAAATATATATGCACCCAACATAGAAGCACCCAAATACATAAAGAAAATCTTAGAGGACTTCAAGACACATATTGACAGCGACACAATTATTGTGGGGGATTTTAACACCCCACTATCAAAAATGGACAGATGTCCCAAACAAAATATCAACAAAGATATTGTGGCATTGAACAATACCCTAGTTGAAATGAGCTTTATTGATATATATACAACTCTCCATCCCAAAGAAGCTAAATACACATTCTTTTCAAATGTACATGGAATATTTTCAAAGATTGACCACATGATAGGGCACAAAACAAGCCTCAACAATTTCAAAAAACTTGAAAACATACCAAGCATTTTCTCGGATGAAAAGGGACTGAAGCTAGAAACCAACCCCAAGGGAAAAAAAAAACCAAAACACTCAAAATCATGGAGATTAAATAGCATGCTATTAAACAACAAATGGGTCAAGAATGATATTAGGGAAGAAATAAAAAGGTTCCTGGAAACAAATAAAAACAAACTCATAACAACCCAAAACTTATGGACACAGCCAAGGCAGTACTGAGAGGGAACTTCATAGCGATACAGGTCCACCTAAAAAAGGTAGAAACATTACAAACAAACAACCTAACCCTACCTCCACAAGAACTTGAGGAACAACAACAAAGGCAGCCCAGAGCAAGCAGAAGGAAGGGAATAACCAAGATCAAAGCAGAATTAAATGACATAGAGACTAAAAGCACAATTCCAAGGATCAATGAATCCAAGAGCTGGATCTTTGAAAAGGTAAACAAAATTGACAAGCCTTTAAGCAGGCTCATCAAGAAAAAAAGAGAGAAGTCCCAAATAAACACAATCAGAAATGAAAGAGGAGAGATGTCAACCGATACCACAGAAATACAAAGGATTGTAAGAAATTACTATGAAGAACCGTATGCCAAGAAATTTGAAAACCTAGGTGAAATGGACAAATTTCTAGGAAAATATAGTCTTCCAAAACTCAATGGAAAAGAAGCAGAAAGTCTGAAGAAACCAATAACAACAAAAGAAATTGAAGCAGTAATCAAAAAACTCCCAACTAACAAAAGCTCAGGACCAGATGTTTTCACAGGAGAATTTTACAAAGCATTTTAGGAAGAACTAATCCCTGTCCTTCACAGACTATTTCAAAAAATCCAAAAATATGGAAGAGTCCAAAACTCTTTTTATGAGGCCAACGTCATCCTAATTCCAAAACCAGATAAAGACACAACAAAGAAAGAAACCTTCAGGCCAATATCACTGGTGAACATTGAGGCTAAAATCCTCAACAAAATGCTGGAAAGCCACATCCAACAGTACATTAAAAAGATCATACACCATGACCAAGTGGGATTCATTCCAGGGATGCAAGGATGGTACAATATTCACAAATCAGGAAGTGTAATACATCACATAAACAAAAGCAAAGACAAAAACCACATGATCATATCAATAGATGTGGAAAAAGCATTTGATAAGGTACAGCACCCATTCATGATAAAAACACATGGCAAAGTGGGAATAGAGGGAGCATTCCTCAACATAATAAAGGCCATATATGAGAGACCTACAGCCAACATCATACTCAATGTGCAAAAATTAAAATCTTTTCCACTAAGATCAGGAACAAGACAAGGATGTCCACTTTCACCACTTCTATTCAATATAGTACTGGAAGTTTTAGCCACAGCTATCAGACAACAAAAAGAAATAAAAGGCACCCAAATTGGAAAGGAGGAAACAAAACTGTCACTGTTTCAGATGACATGATAGTGTACATAGAAAATCCTCTAGACTCCACCACAGAACTGCTTGACCTAATAAATGAATTTGGAAAAACAGTGGGATACAAAGTCAATATCCAGAAATCAAAGGTATTTCTGTACACCAACAATGAAACAACAGAAGCAGAAATCAAGAAAAAAATCCCATGTGAAATAGCATAAAGAAAAATACAATATATAGGAATAAACCTAACAAAACAGGTAAAAGACCTGTATTCAGAAAACTACATAACACTGAGGAAAGAAATCAAGGAAGACACAAACAAATAGAAACTTACACCGTGTTCATGAATTGGAAGAATTAATATCATCAAAATGTCCATACTACCCAAAGCAATTTACACATTCAATGCAATACCTATTAAAGTGCCAATGGGTTATTTCACAGACATAGAACAAACACTTCAAAAATTTATATGGAACCATAAACAACCCCAAATAGCTGCTGCAATTTTGAGAAAGAAGAGTAAAGTAGGAGGGATCACAATACCCAACACTAAACTATACTACAAGGCCGCTGTAATCAAAACAGCCTGGTCCTGGCATAAAAACAGGCACATGGACCAATGGAACAGAACAGAGATCCTAGAAATAAACCTAAGTCTCTACGGTCAATTAATATTTTACAAAGGAAGCAGCAACATAATATGGAATAAAAATAACGTCTTCAACAAATGGTGTTTGAAGAACTGGACAGCTACCTGCAAAAAAGTGAAACTCGAGCACCAACTTACACCTTATACAAAAATAAATTCAAGGTGGATAAAAGACTTAAATATAAAGTGTGACACCATTAAAGTCCTAGAAGAGAATGTAGGTAGGAAAATCTCGGATATTTCACGCAGAAACTTTTTTACTGACATGTCTCCTAGTGCAAGAGACATAAAGGAAAGAATAAACAAATGGGACCTCATCAAAATTAAAAGCTTCTGCACAGCTAAAGAAAACAGTATCAAAATTAAAAGAGAACCAAGTGTATGGGAAAACATATATTCCAATGATACCTCAGACAAGGGTTTAATCTCCAAAATATATAAAGAACTTACATGACTCCACTCTAAGAAGACAAGTAACCCAATTAAAAAATGGGCAAAGGACTTGAACAGACACTTCTCCAAGGGGGACATACAGAAGATCCAAACACACATGAAACAATGTTCAATATCGCTAGCTATCAGAGAGATGCAAATTGAAACCACAATGAGATACCACTTCACACCAGACAGAATGGCCATCATAAACAAAGCAACAAACAAGTGTTGGAGAGGTTGTGGAGAAAAGTGGTCCCTATTGCACTATTGGTGGGACTGCAGACTGGTACAACCACTATGGAAAGCAGTATGGAACTTCCTCAGAAAACTAAAAATGGATCTGCCTTTTCACCCTGCAATTCCACTGCTGGGACTATATCCTAAGAACACTAAAATATCAATCCAAAAGAACCTACGCATCCCAATGTTCATAGCAGCACAATTTACAATAGCTAGGTGCTGGAAGCAACCTAGATGCCCATCAATAAATGAATGGATCAAAAAATTATGGTACATTTACATAATGGAATTCTATGCAGCAAAAAGAAAGAAGGAGCTCCTACCCTTTGTAACAGCTTGGATGGAGCTGGAAAGCATTATGCTAAGCAAAACAAGCCAGGCAGTGAAAGATAAATACCATATGATCTCACCTTTAACAGGCACCTAAATAACAAAAGAAAGAAATAAGCAAAATACAGCCAAAGACACTGAAATGGGGGGCAGACTGACAGTGACCAGAGGTGAGAGAAGAGGGAATTTCAGGGATGAATGGGAAGGGTTTATAGGAACAAATTTAAAGGACACATGGACAAAAGTTAGGGGGAGGGTGGTAATGGGAGGGAAGTGGGAAGGGTTGGATGGGTGGGCTGGAATTGGAATAAAAGGGAGAAAACTGTACTTGAACAATGATTAAAATAAAAAAAAAAAAAAGATTTGCTCTTTGGCCAAAACAAGTAGGGTTACAGCTTTGCAAGACAGACGGAAAAGCCAGCTTTAAGAAGGGGTCAGAAAAGTCATTGCTTCTCTGCCTATCTAAACCCACTAATCCGATGATATTATTAGTGATAATAAATTTTACTCAGAAGAAAATCGTATTCTCTGAAAATATCATTTAAGTAGCATCTTGATATTTTTCTGTTCAAGTTGTCAGGCTTTAGTCAAATCTTGAACACTTTATTTGTAAATGTAGAAGGGAAGGAAAACCTTCAGTTTGGCAGTTCTTAGGATGTCAGCTTACCAGTATTGATTAAGTGTTCAATAGTGGCAGCTGCTTCTTTATTAAATGTGCAGCTTGCCATATAAAAGATACCAGGTGTAGGAAATGTTTGCCGAAAATTCAACTTATTTTCTAATGTGGTGGAACAGATTCTTACATGTTCCTCAACTGTTATTTCTTGGAATTCACCTCCTTCCCTCTCCAAGTGTCTGTCACGCTAAACTCCCTGCCAACACCCCAAGAGTTATTTACTAGAGTGAGACTCCACCAAAGAGATTGTGATTGCACAATTTAAAAAATGTTTGGAAATATTTTATTTTTCTTTTCTATTATTTGGTCATTGTTATGTTCTGTGGGAGGAACTTGCAACTTAAGTACTAACTGTAGTTACAGATATAGCACTTACAGAGGTGGGCAAAAGTATGTTAATAACAATAATAAGTAGTATAGTAATTAATAGATAAATAATAATACTGGAATAAATTGTGTTTCACAGTCTCTCAACTATAAACTTACCTTTGTCCACCCTTGTATGTAGCTAATGAATGATGTTTTAGTGTTGTGAAGCTACACCTTGCCTAGGGAATGAGGCATCTTAAGAAGCTGAAAGAACTCTTAGAGACCACTAGTGGTACTGTTTAACAAGGTATCTGCTTCATGTTTTAAAATTGTATCCCAGTGAGGGAAAAGACTTTCTGAGGTTATTAAAATATCTCAGAGTCAGAGAAGAGTTTCCATTTTAGACGAATCTGGCCTATATGCAAATCTTCCATGGGTTTATTCCAAATGCAATCTTAAGGAACAAAACTATAATGAAAAACTTTCTAACCATTTTCCATCCTTCAAGTTCCCTTTCAGTTCATCCTCCTTAAGGACTCTCCAGCTTTTTAAACTCCCTCGGCCTTTAACTTCATGACCCTCACTTGACATTCAGTATAAATTACATATGCATGTAATATAGTCATCTCTTTTTTCCCCTTCCAACTAGAGAGTAGGAAGTTCTTAAGGCAATGATTTTTGTACTTGGAATCCACATATACCACAAACAGTTCATTCTAAAATATTTTACCTAAGTCCCATAAGCCATCAAAGTGCCTTTAGAAATTTAAATATCTCAGGGTGCCACTGACAAACTCTAGATGCCTCTTTCATCAAGCAACATAAAAATGTCTTGTTAGAACTTATATCCCCATTATTGATATACAAAAATATAGCCAATATATTATTCATTATTTTTTCAATACATTTCTACTGAATGGCTACCATGTGATATATGTTCTAGATGCTTGAGGGTAGTAGCAACAACAAGACAAAGCAAAGAACAATGGCTGCCACAAATAAAAATTCATTGACTAATGAGATAAGGACAGATCCCATTAAATGGTAAATTAACCATTGCTAATCTGAGTCTACCTTTGATAGGGGGCTCAGAAAGTCTTTCAGAGGGAGTGATATTTCATCAGAGATCTGAAGGAGTACCAGGATAACAATATTCCATACTAAAGAAGGGAAAGTGTTATCAAGGCACATGTATAAGGGACGCATGGACAAAGCTGAAGAGGGTAGGATTGAGGGTGGAAGTTGGGGGTGGATGGGGCAGGGGAAACATGGTGGTGGGAAAATGGAGACAACTATACTTGAACAACAATAAAAACGGTTTTAAAAAGTATTCCATACTAATTGTACAGCAAATGCAAAGTCTCTGAAGTGTGAATAAGTTATGTAAGTTTGAGGAAGAGAAAGGAGGTCAGTATTTACATGGATAAAATAATATAGTTGGAGAGTGGAATGATATGCAGTTTTAAAGGAAAGAAGTAGGCAAGGACAGGTATATTTCATTCTGAGTGTAGTGGGAATCCATTGAAGAAATTAAGTCAGGCAGTGACAAGATAAGATTTGTATTTTATTAATAATTTTCTCAGGTTTCTGTGTTGGGAATGGATTGGTGATGGTATGGTGATAGTGAAAAGAGTGAGGCTATTATGGCAGTTTTCCAGGAGAGAGTTGATTCTGGATTAAACCAGAGTCATAGAATTATAGATGAATTGAAGGGAACATATTTTGGGAGATAGACAGATGAAAATTGCTCATGGTGCTGAGTGAACGTGAGGAATCAAGGATGATATGAGTGGCTACTCAGGAAATAAAATGAGAAGAGGATAAAGGAGAAATAGGTAATATAGAGTCATAGTTAAGAGTTCCAACTTTGGAATGGAACAGCCTTACTTTTGATCCTTGAGCAAACTACTCTGCTTCTATATGCCTCATTTTTCTCATCTGTAACAGGGGGATAATAGTTACTTCGTAGACTTTTTTAGTGGCCAGTAGAATACTTCACACAGTGTATCATAAATAGTAAATGCTCAGTGAACCCTTACAAAGGAGTGCTAGGAATCAGATGACTTTGGAATTTTGTGTAAGTTTTTTATTTAATAGCTGAAAGAAATCACCCCATGTGAAATTTCTGATTAGATACATTAAACAATCAAACCAGAAATTTCAGTTAACTATGGGCAACATCAGTAGCATAGCTGGCTATCTTGAAAGATCCCCCCAAACTATAGAAATCACAGCAAATGAGAAGTAAATTCTGTGTAAAACCAAATGCTCAGCATAATTGGAAGATAGAGAATGCCAAAACTATGAAATAACTATAAGTAGAAAGGGAAAAGTTACCAAATCCCCATGCATGCTGTCATGCTTCTGCCCAACCCCTGCTCTAATATTACACTTTCCAATCAGAAAACAGAGATGAGAAAAACTTCAGAGAGAACTAATGAATGAAGAATTCCCTATGTGTGTATATGCTAGAAGTTTTTTTTTTTTTTTATTCCCCTCGTAACCTTGATATAGAGTAATAGACTGGCTAAATATAAAATTTAGCCACTTTTTTCATTGAAATTTTTAAAAATTCTGCTCCATTGTTGCCTTTATTTTGTAAATTTAATGTGGGTCACATTGTCTTGCCTTTGTAAATTATTTGATGGTTTTAGTATGGAGGCCTTGAGAGTTTTGTCTTTATCTTTCAATCTAATAGTTTCATTATCATATACCTTTAAGGTGGTTATTCTGGATAAACCCTTCCAATGAATTGATTCAGGTTTTTCTCTATTTAGGGAACATTTTCATATATACTGATTTTAAACATTTTTTGTTTCAGTATTTTGTTCTTCTTTTCCAGGAACTTCAGTAGTATGACTATTACTCCTTCCTTGCCTTCCTTTCATTTCCACTACTTTCTCTTTGACACGTTTTCTTTTTTGGAATGTGATTTTCATTTTCTTGGTTGTTTTTCGACCTTTCTTCAATGTCTTTTACAACATTTTATTTAAAATTTTTCTCCTTTTGTGCACCATGCAATTCTTTATTTTTCAGGTAATTTTGATTATTCAATTTCTTTCATGTATTTTATCAACTCACTTTTTAATACATTTCATTTTTCTTATACATTTTGATATTAGTTTTTACATTTCTGATTGAGTGTAGTTTTTCATTTCTTCAAATGCCATTTTTATGAAAATTATTTTTGACTGTACTTAATTCTGTTTACACTGTTGGCTTACAGTTTTCTTGTGCTTTGTAATTGTTTCTTGGAAGGGGGCTTCATCATTGATAAGTATGAAATTTCACTTTAAAAAAATTTATTGTTCTTCAAGTACAGTTGACTCAATTTTCCCTGCAATAATACCCCCCAACCCAACCATCCCCAATTCCCACCCTTGATCATAACCCCATTTGATTTTATCCATGTGTCTTTTATACATGTTCCAGAAAACCCTTCCCCCTTTTCCTTGCATTATCTCCTCCCACCACCCCTCTGGTTACTGTCAATTCTAATTTCAAGGTCTCTGGCTATATTATGCTTGCTTGTTTGTTTTGTTGATTAGGGTCCACTTATAGGTGAGATCACATGGTATTAGTTTTTCACTACCTAGCTGATTTCACTTAGTATAATGCTCTCCAAATCCATCCATGCTGTCCCAAAAGGTAAGAGCTCCTTCATTATTTCTGCTGCATAGTATTCCATCCTGTAAATGTACCAGATTTTTGATCCATTCATTTTCTGATAGGCACTTAGGTTGTTTCCAACAATTGGCTTCATGAATTATGGTGCTATGAACATTGGGGTGGATAGGTTCTTTTGAATTGGTGTTTCAGGGTTCTTAGTATATAGTCCCAGCCATGCAATTGCCACGTCTAAAGGCACTTTCATATTTAGTTTTCTGAGGAAATTCCATACTGTTTTCCACAGTGGCTGCACCAGTTTGCATTTCCACCAACAGTACATTAGGATTCCCTTTTCTCCACATCCTCTCCAATGCTTGTTGTTTGTTGATTTGTTTATGATGGCTATTCTCACCAGTGTGAAATGGTATCAAATTGTGATTTTAATTTTCACCTCTCTAATGACAAGTGGTGCTGAGCATCTTTTCATGTATCTGAGCTCTGTGTATGTCCTCTTTAGAGAAGTGTCTGTTCAAGACCTTTGCCCATTTTTAATTGGGTTATTTGTCTCCCTGGAGAGGAGTCATGCAAGTTCTTTATATATTTTGGAAATCGGGCCCTTATTGAGGTATAATTGGCAAATATGCTTTTCTATAAGGTTGCTTCTCTTTTTATTTTAATGCTATTTTCTTTAGCCATGCTGAAGCTTTTTATTTTAATGAGATCCCATTTGTTTATTCTTTCCTTTATTTCCCTTGTTGTAGATGGCATATTGGTGAAAATATTGCTGCATGGAATAGGACTTTTAAGGTGTCACGACTTATTTAAATCTAATATCCATCTTGAGTTTATATTTGTGTTTTGTGTAAGTTGGTGATCGAGTTTCATTTCTTTACATGTAGCTGTCCAGATCTCCCAACACCATTTGTTGAAGAGGCTATTTTTTGCTCTATTTTATGTTTTGTCCCCTTTGTCAAATATTAATTGACTATAGAGTCTTGGGTTTACTTCTGGGATATCTATTCTGTTCCATTGTTCTATGTGTCTGTTCTTATGCCAGTACCGGGCTCTTTTGATTACAGTGGCCTCAAAACATAGTTTGATGTCAGGTATTGTGATCCTTCCTACTTTGTTCTTCTTTCTCAAAATTAGGGCAGCTATATGGGGTCATTCATGACTCCATGTAAATTTTTGAAATGTTTGTTATATGTCTGTGAAACATATCATTGAAACTCTACTAAGGATTGCATTGAATCTATACACTGCTTTGGGTACTATGGACATTTTGATAATGTTAATTCTTCTGATCCATGAACATGGTACATGTTTCCATTTGTTTGTGTCTTCCTTAATTTATTTCTTCAGTGTTGTGTGGTTTTCTGAGTACAGGTATTTTACCTCCTTGGTTAGGTGTATTCCTAGGTACTTTATTTTTCTTGTTTCCATTAGCAAATTTGATTTTTTCCTGATTTCTGTTTCTGACATTTCATTGTTGGTATACAAAAATGCCTTTAATTTCTGAACATTATCTTTTTATCCCACAGTTTTTCCAAATTCACTCATTAGGTCAAGTAGTTTTTTGGTGGAATCTATAGAATTTTCTATGTACACTATCATGTTATCTGCAAATACTGCCAATTTTGCTAAATGCTTTCCAATTTGGATGCCTTTTATTTCTTTTTCTTGTCTGATTGCTGTACCTAGGACTTCCAATACTATGTTGAATAGAAATGAGGAAAGTGGACATTCTTGTCTTGTTCTTGATCTTAGTGGGAAAGATTTTAGGCTTTGCCCATTTAGTATGAAGTTGACTGCAGGTCTTATATATTGCCTTTATTATGTTGAGGAATGCTCCCTCTATTCCACTTTGCTGAGTGTTTTTATCATAAATGGATGATGAACCTTACCAAATGCTTTTTCCACATCAAATGGTATGATTATGTGATTTTGTCTTTTTCTTTTGTTTGTCATGTATTATGTTTAGTGATTTATGAATATTGTACCATCCTTGCATCCCTGGAATGAATCCCAGTTGATCATGCTGTACAATTTTTTTAATGTATTGCTGAATGCAGTTTGACAATATTTTTTAGAGTACTTTAGCATCTATGTTCATCAGCAATATTGGCCTGTAGTTTTCTTTCCTTGTGTATTTTTCTGGTTTTTGGACAAAGATGATGCTGGCTTCATACAAAGAGTTTGGGAGTGTTCTTGCTTCTTGGATTCTTTGGAATAGTCTGTGAAGTATAAGGGTTAGCTCTTCCTTAAGGTTTTGTTTTGTTTTGTTTTGTTTTTTGGTAAATTTCTCCTGTGAAACCCTCCAGTCCAGGGCTTTTGTGTGACAGTAGCTTTTTTATTACTGCATTGGTTTCAGTAGCTGTCATAAGTGTGTTCAGGCTTTCAGCTTCTTCTTTATTAAGTTTTGGAAGATTAGATTTTTTAGAAATTTGTCCATTTCACCTATATTTTCAAATTTCTTGGCATATAGTTCTAACTAGTATTTTTTTCTAACCCTTTGTATTTCTGTGGTATCAGTTGTAATTGCTCCTCTTTAATTTCTGATTGTGTTTATTTGGGTCCTCTCTTTTTTTTTTTTTTTTTCTTGATGAGTCTGCTTAAAAGCTTGCCAGCTTTGTTTATCTGCTCAAGGGAAGTGCTCCTAGATTTATTGATCCTTAGAATTGTGGTTTTAGGCCCTCTGTTGTTTAATTCTGTCTGATCATGGTTATTTCCTTCCTTCTACTTGCTCTGGGCTGGTTTTGTTGTCCCTCAAGTTTTGTAGGTATAGGGTTAGGTTGTTTATTTGAAATGTTTCTATCTTTTTTAGCTAGGCCTGTATCACTATGAACTTCCCTCTCAGGACTGTCTTTGCTGTGCCCCATATATTTTGGACTGTTGTGAATTCATTTTTGGTTGTTTCCAGAAACTTTTTTATTTCTTCCTTGATCTCACTCTTAACCCATCCATTGTATAATGGCATGCTATTATACATTCATTCAATCTTCATGAATTTGAGTGTTTCTGAGTTTTTTCCTTGAGGTTGGTGTCTAGTGTCAGTCCTTTGTGGTTGTAGAGAGTGCATATGTTTTCAATTTTCTTGAATTTGTTGAGGCTTGTTTTGTGTTCTATCATGTGGTCTATCCTTGCAAGTGTTCCATGTGCATTTAAAAAGAATGTGTATTTGGTTCTTTGGGATAAAATGGATCATATTCCATTTGATCTCAGATATTGTTTAATGACATAATATATTTGTTAATATTTTGGAAGATCTATCCATTTTTGACAGTGGGGTGTTAAAATCCCCTACTATAATTGTTGTTCATGCCAATATCTGTCCTGACATCCTCCAAGATTTTAGTTATGTATTTGCGTGCTCCTATGTTGGGTGCATATATGTTTATAATGTTTATGTCTTCTTGATGGATTCTTCCCTTTAGTATTATGAAGTGACCTTCTGAGTCTTTTTTTATGGCTCTCATTTTGAAGTCTATTTTGTGTGATATAAATATTGCTACCCCAGCTTTTCTTCCTATGTGCTTGGAATGTTTTTTTCTTAACTCTTCACTTTCAGTCTGTGTAGGTCTTTTGTTCTGAGGTGGGTCTCTTGTAGGCAGCATATATGTGTGTCATGATATCCATTCAGCTACTCTGTGTGTTTTGATTGGAGGATTTAAGCCATTTACATTTAAGATTGTTATTGATATATATGTATTCATTGCCATTTTACTTCCTGTACCTGTGTTCCTCTGTCTCTCACTATTTTTCTTCTTTTTTAGCATACCTTGAAGTGCTGGTTTGGTGGAGATGTATTCTTTAAGCTTTCTTTTGTCTGGGAAATTTCTTATTTCACCTTCCATTTTAACTGACAGCTTTGCTGGATAAGGTAGTCTTGGTTGCAGTCCTGTTGTTTTCATTGCTTAGAATATTTCTTACCAATCTTTTCTGCTTAGAGCATTTCCATTGGAAGTCAGCTGCTAGCCTTATCAGGACACCCTTGCATGTTGCTTCCTGTTTCTCCCTTGCTGCCTTTAAGGTTCTCTCTTTGTTTCGGTGTTTTGCAATCTTAATTATGATGTGTCTTGGAGTTGGGCGCTTTGGGTTCCTCTGGATTGGGACTGCCTGTGCTTCCTGGACTTGTGTGACATTTTTTTTTCATCACATGAGGGAAGATTTCCATCATTACTTTTCCAAACGTGTTTTTTATCCCTTGTTCTTCTTCTCCTTCTGGTATGTCTATTTTAATGATATTATACATTTCATGTTGTCATGCAGTTCCCTTAACATCTCTCCATTCTTTCTGAGTCTTTTCCCCTTTTCTTGCTCTTCCTGGGAATTTTTTTATACCTTGTCCTCCAACTTGCTGATTGAACCCTCTGCTTCATCTAGCCTGCCTTCAATTCTTTTATTGTGTTCTTCAATTCAGAAATGTATTGTCCATTTCCTCTTGGCGGTGGTTGATAATTTATATTTCCTTTTTCTTGTTGATATCGTTTATAGTAATTTCATTGTAGTTTCCCTGTAGTTTTTGGTAATTCTCAATCAGCTCATTGAGTTTTATTATAAACATTGCTTTGAACTCAGTATCTGATAGTTGACTTGCCTCTATTTCATTTAGCATTCTTTCTGAGGCTTCTTCCTTTCCTTTCATTTAGGGTTTGTTTATTTGTCTTCCCACTTTTGTGAGACTCACCTTGTTAGCCTCTGCATCTTAAATTGATCTGTTCTGACTTCCTGGGTTTGTGGTGTAAAGTTCTATGGTAGGAGACCTGTGGTATTTGGTGGTGCAGTCTCCTTGGTGTCCTGAACTTGGTGATCTGGGGATGTCATTTATGTTGGCTCTTTGGTCACTGAGTTTTTATTGTTTTGATATCTTTCTTTGGTGTGTCCTTCACTGAGGCTATTTGACTGAGGGTCACTCTGTGCACCATGTCTTGTATTCTGTTGTACTGGTGGTGCCAGAAGAAAACCACAAGGCCCAAGGAAGAAACCCACATTTTCTAAATATTTCTACCCAATATCTTAGTATCAACAGCAAATGAACCAGTATTAATAAGGGTATAAAGAGATTAAGAGTGTTATAAGAAAGGAGAGAAATAAACTATACTATAAATTCTAGTGACTTAGTATGCACCAAGTTGCTAGACAAGAAATGAATGTTAAAATCTACGCAGGAAGGAAAATACTGCTAATCATGGTGAAAACCACAGTGGATTTTTTCTTGGTAGCCTCTATTATTTCCCACTGTTTTTTTTTCTTTCTTGATCTACCTCTGGTGATGTCAGATGTTGATCTCATCTGACCTTAGGCAGCCTGCTATGAAACTGCCAGAGATTGGTTGTCTATGGTTGTCTCCTTCAGTTGTTAATCTAGTTACTTTGCACTCAGCAGTCAGGCTTAAGCCCCATAGGGCAGGGAAGAATTCTTTTTGGGGTTGGAGCTATTGTTTTCCCTCAGGCTGCTGCTGCTTGGAGGGGAGTGGTTTGGCTGAGCAAGATGGCTGCTGCAGTAGGGGTGGTAACTGAGCACCAGGATGCTGGTGGCTGCTCTCTCAGTTCTCTCCCCCAAGCCTCTGTCCCCAGCCTCTCCTCACACGTCTCTAGTCTACTCTGCCCTTCCTTTGCCAGGATGTACATTTGTGGCTATCTCCTTTATTTATTAATCTAGTTACTCTGTACCAAGCAGTTAGGCTTAAGCACCACAGAGCTGGGGAAGAGTCTCTCTTGGTGGTGAGGCTGTTGTTTCCCTTCAGGCTGGTGCCACTTGGAGGGGAGTGCTCTTCCTGAGCACAATGGCTGCCACCATTTGGGGGGTGACTCAGCACTGGCATCCCTGTGGCTACTCACTCTGTTCTCTCCTGGAAGCTTCTGTCCCCAGTCTTTCCTAAGGCATCTCCAACCCACTCTGCTCCTGCCTTTGCTGGAACCCCATGGAAGTGACAGCAATTGAATATTTTTGTGTTGGCCCTTTAAACGACTCTTTGCATCTCCAGCTGTCTGTCTCTGGCAGAGGGCAATGCTACTGCTTTTTGATGCTGGTTGTTATCTGTGTACTTTTTGGGCTCTGGTGTTCTAGGCTGGGGATCTCTGCTTGTAGTTTAGATTCCATTCCTCTCAGGGAGAACCAACCTGCTGCTTAATTATCTCTCCAGCACCCAGCCAGCCCTCTTGAGTCTCCATCTCAGGTGCCCAGACAGTACTCTCATGTCTCCAGCACAGCCTTAACCAGACAGCTTGTGCTGAAGGTGATTCTTCTGTCTGTCTCAGTTTGTAAGTGTTATCTCTCTCTATTGTTCAGTTCTTTGTTCTGCGTAATTTCTGCACAATTTAGTTGTAATTCCAGATTGGTCCTGGAATTACATGGAGGTTAGTGTGGCTTCCACTCACTTCTCCACCATCTTGCCAATCTCTACTTAGTTCAGTTTCTATCTCAGTGCATTTTTCATGGTTGTGTTTGCAATGAGAACAGCGGATACTTAAAGTTGTATCAAATTTGTGTATGTACTTAATTATAAAGAGTGAACTAGTTCCAAAAGATTTAAAACAAACAGCAATCTCCAGCTCTGCACTTCACCCCCATCTTCTTCCCCCTCCTCAAGAGTAAACTACTTGCAACTATTCTTCAGTTGCTTCTTTGGGAACTTATCCCTATTTCTCCAAATAACACAATTGTATTGCAGTTCTTGATTTGCCAATTTCAAATATTTTCTATTGCTTCCCCTCTAAGGAAGATGAGCATTAATCCTTCTTACATTTCCCTTTCTCACCACATACTGAAATACTTCCCATCCCTCCAAATTTCCAACATGTTTACTTTTATTTAATCTTGTATTTTTATTTTAAGTTATAATTTATTGATTATGCTATTACAGTTTTCCCAATATTCCCCTTTACCCCCCTCCATCCTTCCCCCACAACCATCCAGCACCCCCCTTTAGTTCATGTCCATGGGTTGTACATATAAGTTCTTTGAATTCTCTGTTTCCTATACCACTTTTGACCTCTCCCCATCTATTTTCTGCCTACAAATTATGCTTCTTCTTCCCTGTACCTTCCCCTGCATCCCTACCCTTCCCCTCCCTACTGAAACCCTCTATGTGATATCCATTTCTCTGATTCTGTTCCTGTTCTAGTTGTTTGCTTTGTCTTTGTTTTCATTATTATTCTTTTTTTAGGTTCATTTGTTAGTAGTTGTGAGTTTGTTGTCATTTTACTGTTTGTAGTTATTGATCTTCTTCAATTTTTTACATAAGCCCCTTTAACATTTCATATAATAATGGCTTGGTGATATGAACTCCATTAACTTGACCTTATCTGAGAAGCACTTTTTCTGCCCTTCTATTCTAACTGATAGCTTTGCTGGATAGAGTAATCTTGGATGTAGGTCCTTGCACTTCATGACTTCAAATACTTCTCTGCAGCACCTTCTTCCCTGCAAGGTTTCTTTTGAGAAATCTACTGATAACCTTATGGGCACTGCCTTGTAGGTAACTCCCTCCTTTCCTCTTGCTGCTTTTAAGATTCTCTCTTTACCTTTAATCTTGGGTAACTTAATGATAATGTGCCTTGGTGTGCTCCTCTTTGGGTCCAACTTCTTTGGGACTCTCTGGGCTTCCTGGACTTCCTGAAGTCTATTTCCTTCACCAGATTGGGGAAGTTTTTCTTCATTATTTGTTGAAGTAAGTTTTCAACTTCTTGCTCTTGTTCTTCTCCTTCTGGCATCACTATAATTTGGATGTTTGAATGTTTAAAGTTGTCTGAGAGTTTCCTAAGACTCTCTTCATTTTCTTTTTTGAATTTTTGTTTCTTCATTGTGTTCCAGTAGGATGTTTATTTCTTCCTTTTGCTCCAGACCATTGATTTGAGTCCAGATTTCCTTCCTGTCACTATTGGTTCCCTGAATATTTTGCTTTCTTTCACTTTGGGCATCCTTCATTTTTTTCCTTCATTTTGTGACCAAGCTAAATCAGTTCTATGAGCATTTTGATTACCAGGGCTTTGAACTCTCTATCAAGTAGGTTTTCTATCTCCTCATCACTTAGCCTCTTTCTGGAGTTTTTCCCTGGTCTCTCGTTTGGACCCTATTTCTTTGTCTTGGCACACCTGTTAAGTTCTAAGGGGATGGGAACTTTGGTATTCACCAGGGCAAGGCAACCCTCCTTGCAGTGCTGACTTTGGGTGAGGGGCAGGAGAGGGAACAATGCAGCTCACTTGCCTGGGTCTATCCCTCCTTTCCAAAGAACCCTCATGTGAGACTGGGAGTTTCTCCCACCATGGAAATCCCTGCTGTAGTCCAGTGTCAGCTCTGAGTCTCAGTTTCCTGCTAGCTAGCCCCACCCATATGGTCCACTGCCTTGCCATGGTTTCTCTCCGTCTGCCTGTCTTACTGGTCTGGTTGTCTGTTTCTTTAATCCCTTAGTTTTTGGAGTTCCATGCAATTTGATTTTCTGGCACTTCTGGTTCTTTATTGATCTTAGATTGGTTGTTATCCTTCTTTTGGTTGTGCAAGAAAGCAAAGGGTTTCTATCAATTCCTCCATCTTGACTGGAAACTTCCATATGGGTGTTTTTAAAAAATCTCATCTTTATTGTGTTTTTCCATAACCATTTAGTCCCTTTATACCCATTTCCTCCCAGCAAGCACCACTGTACTATCCATGTCTATGAGTCTTTTTTCCTTTTTGCTCAATCCCTCCAACCCCTAACATCCCCCTAACATGCTGTCATCCAGTCTCCATCTATGAATCTGTCTCATTTTTGCTTGTTTGTTCAGTTTGTTCATTACATTCAACATATGATTGAAATCATATGGTATTTGTCTTTCTCTGACTAGCTTATTTCACTTAGCATAATATTCTTCAGACCCATTTATACTGTTGCAAAATGTTAAATTGTCTTTTTATGGCCTAGTAGTATTCCATTGTAAAAATTCCCTATGCCTGTTTTATCTACTCATCTATTGATGGATACTTAGGCTGTTTCCATATCTTGGTAATTATAAATAGTGCTGCAATGAACATAGTGGTGCTTATGTTCTTTCTAATTAGTGTTTTTGGGTTCTTTTGGATGCATTCCCATATGTGGAATCATTGGGTAAAAGGCAGATCTATTTTTAAATCTTTGAGGTATCTCCACACTGCTTTCCACAGTGGCTGTACCAGTCACAATTCCCACCAATACTACAAAAGCGTTCCCCTTTCTCCACATCTTGGCCAGCATTTGCTATTTTTTGATTTATTAATGATAACCATTCTGACTGGTTTGAGATGGTATCTCATTGTGGTTTTAACTTGCACTTTTCTGGCAATTGGTGACACTGAGCATCTTTTCATTTGTCTATCAGCTATCTGTATATCCTCTTTGTAGAAGTGTCCACTCAGTTCTTTTGATCATATTTTAAATTGGTTTTTTTTTTTGGTGTTGATGTCATTGAAACAGAATAGAGAGCTCAGAAATAAACCCACTCCTTTATAGTCAATTAATATTTGACAGAGGAAAGAAGCATATACAATAGGCTAAAGATGGTTTATTCAATAAATAGTGTTGGGAAAGTTGGACAGATAGATGCAGAAAGATGAAACTGGACAACCTTCTTACACCATACACAAGAATAAATTCAAAATGAATCAATGACTTAAATGTTAGACCCCAAACCATAAAAATTGTAGAAGATGACACAGGCAGCACAATCTCGGACATTGCCCATAGCTATTCTTTATCAGATATATTTCCCCAGGCAAGGGAAACAAATGAAAAAAAATAAACAAATTGGACTACATCAAAATAAAATATTTTTGCAGAGCAAAGGCAATTATCAACAAAATAAAGAGACAACCCACAGATTGGGAGAATATATTCTCCAATACATCTGATAAGGTGTTAATAACCAAAATCTATTAAGTACTTACATATTTCCAACATATTTATATAAAAATTTTAAGTACATAAAAAAAATCACATTCTTGTGATTATATATGCCATTCAACATTAAGTACATACCAAACTATGATTTTCCCTTTTGTGCACAACTCTTTGGAGTTAATCATCATCTTTGGTTTTTATTTTTGTTTGGCTTTTTGTTTTTATTTTTGTTAATACTCTATGCACTTTTCACTAATGCAACCCCAAACTCTCTACCAATTGTGAAAATACCATCAATACATTCACTTACATCAACTACCAGTTTCATCTTTTTTATATATTTCTTTTGGAGCTTTCTGATCTACTCCAACCTAGACTGCTCCCCTCTATATCTGGGAACCTCATAACCATCATCCTGCAACCTAAGCTTTCCTCTCTCCTGTGTTGGTGTTCCTGTTCCCTATATGGATGTCATCCTTTCCCTTGATTTATTCCTTCACTTTGATAAATAAAGCATATCTTCTGGCAGCTTACCAAGAAAGGACTGCTTGAAGACAATGTTTGAGATCTTGAATATCTGAAGAAGTCTTCATTATACCATCCCACTTGACTGATAATTTGGCTATGTAGAAATCTTAAGGTGGAAGTAATTTTCTTTTAGAATTAAGAACTGTATTCTATCTTCCAGTGTTGCTCTAAAGTTCAAGCCCATTTTGATTTCTATGCCTTTGTATGACACCTGATTCCTTCCCCCACCCTCTCCCTCTTCCTTCCCTTCCTCCCTCCCACTGGAAAGTTGTGGAAATTTCTCTTTCTCTCCTGGATGTCAGCATTCTTGGGGAAAGCAGACTAGACTAGTCATCCCTGAATTTAGTTGCTGATACATGCCTGTTTTTATTTAGCATCCCCATTTCCAGGAAAGTACCCCAGGATAGCAACTTTGTTTTACCCTTTCTAGGGAATAAACCTCCCATTTTCTGCAGGAGTGGAAAATGAAGGAGTATAAGAATGAGGAAGGGGGATTATGGATCTAACACCTCCTTACACAACCTTCAACCAATCCTCTATGTTTTGGACCTTATTCACTACCACTTCCAGGGATACAGGCACCATCAATTCCTGTGGCTTTTGAAGGGCCTATGCCATAAATTGGGTCTAGGACTTGGTTTTCTAAATCTGCTATACAGTTATTATTTGCCCAAATGCTTTCCAACTACCAAAATTGTACTTCCTCTTCACTTTTCCAAATACCTTGGGTTTATATCTTTTAAAATTCCTTTAATTATAGTTTTGGTGTGATTTTGGTTGGGAGTGAGATTAGGTGTATGTGACCAATCTACCACCAAGTCAAAGCGTCTAATTCAAACATGACACCTGTTGGTCTGTCTGTCTCTCCTTCCCTCTCTCTCCCTGTTGACTTCCTCCCTAATGATTCACTTCATGAGTATCAATTATGTGTCTGATGTTGCACAGTTAGTTCTCTAAACTGAGCAAGAATATGAAATTTAGCAAGCATAAACATAAGGTAAAGAGAGCTCATCCAGAGGGTATCTCAGATGTATTTCTGACTAGATTCCAGACCCTGGTAAGTCCTGACTAGCTTGGGCTAAACAATTTCAAAGGACTCCCCTATAACTCTGACCAAGGCACAGGGTCCATGAACATTCAACCACATCCCACTCACAGTTTTCTTTACATGTCTGCAGCTTCTCAGCTGAAGCTGACATTTTATGAACCCAAGTGCCCAGACTAGTCTTCATACTTCTACCACTGCTAAAAAAAAACAAAAAACAAAAAACAAAAAACCTCCATGTGCATATCCATGTACAGTTTACAGGATATTTAAACATATATTGATGTTTAAAATTTAAAAAAAAATAACATATTATTTCATTTAATTCATACCTTTGCAAAGAAATTGTGATAACAGTCATCCTTATTTTCTAGAATAATGTGTAAGAACTTAGACTCTGTGGTCAGTGTCATCTGGGTTAGAGTCTTGCTTGCATACTCATTATTTTTAGGACCCAGAACAATTATCCAAACTCTTCGAGTCTCAGTTCCATATCTGTCTAATGGAGATAACTATTGTATTCAAATATTCTGAGGATTTCTTAAAAAGATTAAACAAGATTGCACATGTACTGCAATCAGCACATGACTAATACATAGGAAATAATTGATAAATAGTAGCTATTACTTGAATTCCCATTCCATATATGAAGATGTTGAGATTCAGAATGGTTAAGTGGTTTTTCCAAGTTCACAATGCCAATGAGAGACAGACACTAGGTTTAAATATCCTATCTTGTGCTTCCTCTACCACACAAGTGGCTCTCATTCCTGACTGAACACACAAATTCCCTAGGACCTGTGAAAACAGCCATGCCAGAGCACTCCCCAGAGGTTCAGACTTAACTACTTAGTGTGGATCCTGGACACAAGTAAGTTTTCCAAGCTCTGTAGGCAATTCTGATCCTAAGCCAAGGTTTCTAAACTATGTGTTTCACCAGACTTTCTCTTTAGTTACCAGGTGGCCTTGAGTTGTGTGTTTTATCTTCCACCAGGCCCATTTTCACACCCATGTTCTAGACCCCTGGTCAGTATAGAAAATCACAACCATGATACACTATTTTTTAAAAAGTGTTAAACCAACATAAAATTGGTCTCACTCTACTCACTGTTTGACTACCACAGGAACTTACTGGTTTATAGAACAAATCGTTGGTCACAAATGACTTGAATTGAGCATGTCAAGTTTCAGCTACAGTCTCACCAAGTTTTCCTGAATATATTGGGAGGTCTTTCTGTGCAGTTTACCTGGGCCTCCCTGCAGGTTCTACAGAATAATCTATTTCAAACACTGTTAGGGCAATGTGGGGTTCCAAACTAAATTATTTAAAATATACTTCTGTCTTTCCAAGTAAGAAAAGATGCAAAGGGAGGCTGGGATAAGAGGCAAAGAAAATACCACATGACTACTTTTGGGTGAATAAAAGGCCTAGAGAAGGAGAAGCAATAGGCTTGCTCAATGTCAAATCTGTCAGGAATAGGTCACCCTGCCTGAGCTCAGTTGGGAGCATATGGAGTTGATGAGACCAAGGGTATAGAGCTGACTCCCAGGAAGCACTTACCTGTGTTCTATATAGAGGCCACTTGCCACAGCCCCTAACCTCATCCAGCTGACTTTGGAGGGGTTTATACCAGTGGTCCTAAGGGAACCCAAGCCACATCATGTGCAGACCACTCCAGTCAGGCGAGCAGCACTCCCAGAATCACAGAATCTTACAGATCATTTTTATTTTTAACAATGTATAAAAGCTGTCATCACATATCCAGGAAAATTTATTGAAGGAACTGCTAGAATTTTATATGGTCTATAGAGAGTATTTACCTGCATTTTTAAAAGTACATTTAGAAAAAAAAACATATATTATCTATTAGCAGGCCTTGGGCTTAATAAACTTTCTTCCCACAATCCTGAGAATAACTTGACAACATGAAATTAAAATGAAAGGACCAAAGAATCTTCTAAGGGGAAAATGGGAGATGCCTAAAAGGAACAAGATCAGCCCTTCTAGGAACTTCGTTAATAAATCAGAACTAATTTTTCCCTGACTAGTGTGGCTCAGTTGGCTGGGTGTTATCGCAAAAAGCAAAGAGTCAACAGTTCAATTCTTAGAGCATACAGCTGGGTTGTGGGTTTGGTCCCGTGTTGGGGCGCAAGTGGGAGGCAGCCTATTGATATTTCTCTCAAATTGGTGTTTCTCTCCCTCCCTATAGCTTTCTCTTCCCCTGTCTATAAAAATGAATAAATAACATTTTGGTTTTGTAATTCAATATTTATTATACCTAATTTGACATTCCCAGTGAAAGTCATACCTCTATTTTATCATTTACATTTGAAAATTTATAGCACATATGTCATAATCATTTCCAAAAAAACTAATTTTCATGTTCTACACATAGTTCCTATAGATTTGGGTGATCCTCACCTCTCTATCCTGGAACAAAATCTGCCATTCACAGAACTGCAACCTCTAGGCAGTATCAGTTGGCCTCTTCAGATAAAAGACGATTTGTGTTGTCAGGCTCCTGAACACATTTTCATAACTGGCCTGATCATGGGTGCACAGCAGCTGCTCAGTTGATGGTGTTAGACAGGGAATAAAAAGAAATACCAGGAGTTCCCTCAGATCTGACATAACGAGGCAAACACCAGTTATTTAGCTAACAGGCTCACCAAGGCTCCTTCATCTGTGAGTCTGTCTTAGGCAAAGCTAATGAGAAAATGTGGAGGTAAGTATTCTCCTTAGATAAGAACAAATTGTGAGAAAACTGCATTTTTAACAACAAGAACAAAAAGTCCCATTGAAAACAGTTTGTAGTCTTACTGATCAGAAATGATGTGTCTGTGTTTTGAAACAATTGCCTAAATGGAATGATGTTTTTTCAAAAGTGTTCTACTTCATTTGCCAAATGCTCAGGAGCCTGCAAAATAAGTACTTGAAAGTGGTCACTTCTAGGGAAGACAACATTATATAGAATGTAATCTTGGCCTTCTCAGAAAAGGACATTTCTCTTTCAATGATGCAATAAATCCAGTCTAAGTCTTGAAAGCATTGATCATGGTTGGAAGCTATTAAATAAGGGATGTAGGTAATAATAAACAAGCCACCACAATAACCAGCATGCTAATGCCACTTTTTGGTATTTAAAGAAGTTGTGCTGTTTTTCATTTGACACTTACTGAGAAAGGTAGGGCATAAACTATTATCAGCTTGAGAAAGAAAAAGAGAGAAAGAGAGAAAGGAAGGAAGGAAGGAAGGAAGGAAGGAAGGAAGGAAGGAAGGAAGGAAGGAAGGAAGGAAGGAAGGAAGGAAAGAAGGAAGAAAGGAAGGAAAGAAGGAACGTAGGAAGGGAGGGAAAGAAGGGACGGAAGGGAAGAAAGGAAAGGAATGAAAGGAAGGAAAGAGAAACTAAGGTGATAATGGGTGAATTAACTTAGCTAAAGACCTTGAGCTATCAATAGTGGAGTTGTGACTGAAACTCAGGTATCCTGCCGGCAGAGCTCCAGAACTCTTCACACTATGGTTAGGCCAGGGGATTGACATGTAGACAATCTTACATACACAGTCAAGTTTTCTTTCAATTTAAATACTGCCCAAGAAGTTTCGTGTCAGCTAATTATGATGACTTATGCCACCTTATTCCCTGTGGCTCATTTCTGTGGGTGGACCTTAAGTCTAATATTATATTTTGGGACATCCAAGTTGGTGGAGGAGTGAGTGGAAATTACACTAACCTCCTCTCAGGACCAATCTAGAACTACAACAAAATAGTGGAAAAACCATCTGGAACAAACAACTGAACAATAATGGGACAGAAGCCTAATAACCATGGACACACAGAAGAAACAGCTACAGCACAATGTAACTGGTAGGTAGTGTGTTGGAAATGTACAAGGCCTAGCTGGGCACCCATAGGCTGAAGCTGAAGCACTGGAGAGATATTTAAGTGGCCCATTGGATCCCCACTGAGAGATGTGGAGTCTAAACTCCAAGTCTAGACTCCTGGAGTCTAGACTCCTGAATGTGGAGTCTAAACCCCAAGTTGGGCTCCCCAGGCTAGAGCACCAGAGTCCAAAAAGTACACAGATACATCCAGCTGAAAAAAGCAGCAGGGTTTCTCTCTGCCAGAAATTGACAGCTGGAGACACAAAGACCTATTTAAAAGGCCAACACATAGATTTTCATTTGCAGTCACTTACCCTGGGTTCCAGCAAAGGGGGAGAGCAGAGTGGACTAGAGACACTTGAAGAGAGACTGGGGATGGAGGCTTTGGGTAGAGCACTGAGTAGCCACCTGGATCCCAGTGCTGAGTCATCCCACAAGCTGTAGCAGACACCTTACTCAGGCAGACACTCCCCTCCAGAAGTCTCAAACAGGCTGCCTAAGGCCACACTGGGATGCCATCTGACATCACCAGAAGTAGATCCAGAAAGAAAAAACAGTGGTAAATACCAGATGTTACTGAGATGAAATCCATCATGGTCTTCTCCATTATTTGCAATGTTTTCTTTCTTATATAGCTTTGTAACATTTATTTATTGTCCCTCAAATTTGTGCATATTAACTCACTACATTGTATACTATAATTTACTTCAATTCACATATTTGCCCCTCCTTTCTCTTATACATTTTACCTTCTTTCCTCTTATTATTTTTCAATTTAAATTTTGCTTTCTCTGTTACTACAACTTGTTTCCATTCTGCACTCTTATTATTTCTCCCCCATCCAGCCACTCAAAACCAATTTTCTTCTCAATGGTCATTTCACATTCTTTATCCCACTCTTAAAATATCCACATTCTCTCTCCACCTTTGGCAATCTTTGCTCCTTGATTTTAGATTGGGTAGTTGTTGTTGCATTTCTTCAGTTTTATTCCTATATCTTCATTAATTTTGTATCTCAAATCTCAAACTTTATAGTTCCCCTCTCCTACTCTTTTTTTTTGTTTCAAAATTTATTTTTTCCCTGCCTTACCTTATTTCTTTTCATTTTTGTTCCCTCTTTCATCCAACCTTTTTTCTTCCTTTTTCTTTTCATCTCAGATTTAACTTTTTTAATTAATTTATTTTTTTAATCATTGTTCAAATACAGTTTTCTCCTTTTTACTCCCAATCCAGTCCCCCTCCCACTCAATTTTTTTTTCCTGTCTTAGCCTGGTTTTCATTCCTCACTCTTAGTATTCCTTCTCCCTCTATAAATTCAAAACCACTTCCCTTTCCTTTATACTTTATTGCTCTTTATCCCCCCTCTTATTTCCATCCCACCTATATAAATTTTAGTATATTTGTCATTGATGGTGATGTGGTGGAACTTTTTCTCCAATTTGGTTCTTTCTTTTTTAATTTATTTGCTTTACTTCCATTTTCTTTCTCTCACTTTATTTTATTTTATTAATTTCTGTTTAAACCTAGTACTATATACTTCCCTTCTATTATTCCATTTTTCTTCTTCACTCCCTTTTTTTATTTATGATGTAAATTTTACATTCTCTCTGCACATTATGCTCATTCCCTACTCTTATTAGTGCACCTCCCTCAATCCTCTCAAAAATCATTTTTCTTTCAGTAGGTCTTCTCATATTTGCTCTCCATTCTTATACTAGTGCTAATCTCTTTACACCCTTTTTAATACTGGTTCGTTTGCTTTTGGTAGTGTGACTGCAGGGGGAATTATTTTTGTGGTTGTCAGTTTGTTTCCTGGGCTTTGTGGTTTTGTTTTTGCAGCACCTGCAAAACAGCCAAAAATGCATGCTGGATGGAGTAACCCTCAGTCAACCACCTGGAGGGAAGGACCCACCAAAGAATGAGAAACAACAATCAAAACCCAATTACATCCAGAGAGCCAACATAAATGGCATAAAGGGCATCCCAAGAGCACTAATGAGGAGATCATAAAGACTGCACCAATTAATCCCACAGGTCTCTTACCACAGAAGTTCACACCACAAGGACAAGAAGTCAAAGCACATCAATTTCAGAAGGAGAAGCAAATAAGAAGAGTCTCCCCCAAAATGGGGAGACAAAGAAACAACTCCCAAGAAAAATGAAGGGGGAATCACCAGGAAGAGTGCTAAATGAAATACAGGCAAGCAAACTATCAGATATTGGGTTCAAAACAATGGTTATAAGGAAGCTCAACAAGCTCAGTGAGAATTACAAAAAAACTACAGGTAAGCTACAAGGAACTTACTGTGAATTATATCAGCATGGGAAAAGAAAAAAACTACAATAACAGCCAGGAGCAAATGAATAATGCATTTTCTGAATTGGAGAACACAGTGGAAGGAATCAGAAGTGGGTCAGATGAAGCAGATGATCAAATCAACAAGCTGGAGGACAAAGTAGAAAAAAATCCCAGAGAGAGCAAGACAATGAAATAAGACTCAAAAAGAACAAAGAGGGGGTAAGGGAGCTACAGAGCACCATGAAATGTAATAATATCCATAAAATAGGGATACCAGAAGAAGAAGAGGAGCAAAGTTTCTAAAACTTGTTTGACAAAGTAATGATGGAAAACTTCCCTAATTTTATGAGACAAAAAGTTACACAAGCCCAAGTGTAACCCAGAGGGTACCAATCAAGAGGAACCCAAAGAGGCCAACTCCAAGACACATCATAATTAAAATGGCAAAGTTCAAAGACAAGAACAGAATATCAATCGCAGAAAGGAAGAAACAGGAAGTAACATACAAATGAGTTCTGATAAAACAACTAGCTGATTTCTCAACAGAAACAGTACAACCCAGAAGGGAATGGAAAGAAATACTCCAAGAAATGAAAAGCAAAGGCCTGAAACCAAGAATACTCTATTCAGCAAGGATCTCATTTAAAAAGTAAGGGAAAATAAATAGTTTCCCAGAAAAAAAAAAAGGCTTAAAAGAATACACTTCTACCAAACCAATACTCCAACATATGATAAAGGGATTGCTTTTGAAAAAGGAAGAACAAGAGTGAGAAGGATAGGAACATCTGCACAAAGTGGCAAAAAGGCAATGAAAAAGTACTTATCAATAATAACCTTAAATGTAAATGGATTAAATGCTCTAATCAAAACACATAGAGTAGCTGAATGGGTAAGAAAAGATGACCCACACATATGCTGTCTTCAAGAGACCCACCTCAGAACAATACATACAAGACTGAAAGTGAAGGGGAAAAAACATATTCCAAGTGAATAGACAGGGGAAAAGCTGTACTTATATCAAATAAAATAGACCTCAAGAGAAGCAGGAAGATGGTGGCGTTGTAGGAGGGAGCGTATTCCCCTACCCCTATGCACAGAAGAGAAATTGGCTGATCTGAGGAGGAACAGAGCAAGGGGCCAACAATACCACAACATTTATAAAAACAGGGCATCAAAAATTATAGCAGACATTGAAAAACCAGACGGTAAGGAGACTGCTTCAGAATAATAAGGGTCCAGGGATCAGCACAGGGAGCACAGAGGTTGAAGCCCCCAAGCCCGGTGCTCCAGGGTCTGCCTCAGGTCACACGGAAGAGAGTAGAGTCAACCTCTCCATCCCAGGACAACAAGGATTGAGCAGCACTGGGGGAGCCTTTGTTGCTTGAAGGCACAGAGAGGGGAGTAAAGACTGAGGGACAATCACACAGGGGCTGCAAGCACCCACACATAGCCCTGGGAAGAGTGAGTGCCCCAGCCTTTGTGACCAAGGGTGGCCTGGCTGTGCACCCAAACCAGTGAGAGTGTGGTTCTGTGGAAGACTCAGACCCCACAGCCCTGAACAAGGAAAGGGCATGGGTGTTCATGGGATTCTGGAGCCTGTGGTGGTGAACTCAGGGAAGAATATGCCCCTTTGGGATTCCCGACTCTCACACTGTGAACATGGAAAAGATGTGGGTACTTCGAGGGTTCCTGGAACCCACAGCAGGGAAATTGGGGGAAGGGTGCAACCCCTTGTGATCCCTGGAGCTTACACCATGAACCTGGAAAAGACACGGGTGCTCTGCAGGACCCTGGGGCCCAGAGACTGTGGCAGTGAGCTATGCAGAGCATGCTTGGGAGTGCCCATACCCACATCCAGGACCCTGTGAGAAGGCATCAGCTCAGCTCTGGGGAGAGTGCATGGCTAGCCCTGGGGACAGTACAGTACTCCAGAGATTGACTGAGTTCTGACTGGGAAGAGTGAAAAGCATTTCAATCGCCCCTCAGCCTGCGGAAGCCAGCAAGACCAGAAAGACTGCTTTGGCCAGTTAGAAACCAACAAGAGGGATACTCTTTTTTTTTTTTTTTTGGCTGTTGTTTGATTGTTTGGTTTTACTTGTTTTTTAAGTAACTTTTTATGTTTTAATTCTTATTATTTTTATAACTCTCAATTCCTTATGTTTCTCTTCCTTTCAACCTAGTGTTATCTCTTCCACTCCAAATTTATCTCTCCTGCATTGCATCTTCTGTTTTTTTTCCCTTTTATTTTTGAGCCTGCAAGTTACTGCAAATATGTTTTATCATTTTCTCATTTTTCTGACATTTTTTATTTTAATAGTACTTTGGTATTCTTTTTCTTTCTGCATAATCTTCTTTGCTTGGCTGGTTATACTGTCATTTGATAGGTTACCCTTGTTATCTCATTCATAGTGTGTTGATAATTTACTGTCCTTCATTTGTGTTCCATTAGTACACCACTCAAGGTTCTATACTCCTTATTTTTGTTATCTAGATCTCATAGATTACGTCTCATGATTATTGCTTTAATATTACTGCAAATAAGACCTATTTCAAACAATTGTAAATACTAAACAACATCCCTTGCAGATCTCAGCCCACTTCACAATTTCCTGAATTCTATTATTGTAGGGGTTATCTCTATTTTTTACAGACTACTCCTATTTAGTATTCTTTATTCCCACCCTACCTCAGAATCTGACCTCCCACAGCCTCACAGCTTTCTAGATCCAACTAACAATCTTTCCTCCCCAATAAGAGTCTTATCTTCTTTCCATCCTTTCTAAAACGTGGCTACTGGGGTGGAAGATCACGGATAACACTCTAGGTAGCCAAAGGATCTCCCATCTGTATTCTACTGGCTGCTCCTGTAAATATCATAGAATGCTGTCTTGCTGTCTTAAACCATTTTGCCTTACTCCTATAACTGATCACAAAAAAAGAGTAGGGGAGAGCTGTGAACACCAGGATACAGGAAGGAGACTGCACCACTAAACCTCACAGGTATTCTACACAGAAGTTCACACCATAATCACAGGGAATCAGAACAGATCAATTTAAGAAACAGAAGCTCACAAGAAGAGTCTCACGAACAATGAGAAAACAGAGATACAATTCCGAAATGAAGGGAAAGGAGGAAGCCTCAGAAAGAATGCTAAATGAAATAGAGGCAACTCAACTATCAGATATTGAGTTGAAAACAATGATTATCAGGAAGATCAATGAACTCACAATGAGCTACCAGAAACTACAGGGAAGGTACAGTGATCTCACCGCTAACTATGTCAACATGAAAAAGGAAATAGAAACTATCAACAAGGGCCAAGAGGAAATGAAGAATACAATTTCTGAAGAACACAGTAGAAGGAATGAAAAGCAGGATTGATAAAGCAGAAGACCAGATTACCGAATTGGAGGACACAGTAGAAAAGAACACCCAGAAAGATCAAGAAGATGAAAAGATGCTCAGAAAGAATAAAGAGAGATTAAGAGAAATGCAAGACAATATAAAACATAATAATATATGTATAAAAGGGATAGCAGAAGGAGAAGAAGAAGAGCAAGGGATAGAAAACCTAGAAGAAAAACTATTGATGCAAACTTCCCTAATTTGATCAGAGTAAAAGTCACACAAATCCAGGAAACACAAAGAGTCCCAATCAAGAGGAACCCAAAGAGGCCACCTCAAGACACATCATAATTAAAATGGCAAAATTTCAAGACAAAGAGAGAATCTGAAAGGCAGTAAGGGAGAAACAGGAAATAACATACAAGGGAGCCCCAATAAAGCTGACAGCTGACTTCTCAATGGAAAAACTCCAAGCTAGAAGAGAATGGCAAGAAATATTCCAAGTAATGAGAACCAGAGGTCTGTAACCAAGGCTACCTTACCCAGAAAGGCTCTCAATCAAGATAGAAGGCCAAATAAAAACCTTCCCAAACAAAAGAAGTCTAAAAGAATACAACTCCACTAAGCCAGCTCTGCAAGAGAATCTAAAGGGGCTGCTTTAAGGAAAGGAAGGAAAAGAGAGAGAGAAACAGAGGAACACATGTATATAAATGGCAATGAATATGTACCTATCAATAATAACCTTAAATGTAAATGGATCAAATGCTCCAATCAAAAGGGATAGAATAGGTGAATGGATAAGAAAGCATGGCCCACACATATGCTGCCTACAAGAGACCCGCCTCAGGATAAAAGACCTGTATAGGCTGAAAGTCAAGGGCTGAAACAAATTTCCCAAGCAAATAAACAGGAAGAAAAAGCCGGGGAATCAATACTCATATCAAACAAAATAGACTTCCAAAAAAGGGCCATAAATAGACACTCAGAATGTCACTTCGTAATACTCAAAACAAGAACCCACCAAGAACACATAAATATTGTAAATATATATGTGCACCTAATATAGGAGCACCCAAATACATAAAGAAAATCTTAGAGGACTTCAAGAAAGATATTGACAGCAACACAATTATAGTGGAGAATTTTAACACCCCACTGTCAGAAATGGACAGATCTTCCAAACAAAATATCAACAAAGATATTGAGGCATTGAACAATACCCTAGATGAAATGGACTTAACTGACATATACAGAGCCCTCCATCCAAAAGAAGCTAAATACACATTCTTTTCAAATGTACATGGCACATTTTCAAAGATAGACCACATGATAGGACACAAAACAAGCCTCAAAAATTTCAACAAAACTGAAATCATACCAAGCATTTTCTTGGATCACAAGGGCCTGAAACTAGAATCAAACTTCAAAGGAAAAACCCCAAATGCTCAAAATCATGGAGATTAAATAGCATGTTATTAAACAATGAATGGGTCAAGAATGATATTATGGAAGAAATCAAAAGGTTTCTGGAAACAAATGAAAACGAACTCACAACAACCCAAAACTTATGGGACAGAGCCAAGGCAGTCCTAAGAGGAAAGTTCATAGCGATACAGGCCCACCTAAAAAAGGTAGAAACATTCCAAACAAACAACCTAACTCTACATCTACAAGAACTCGAGGAACAACAACAAAGACAGCCCAGAGCAAGCAGAAGGAAGGAAATAACCAAGATCAGAGCAGAATTAAATGACATAGAGACTAAAAGCACAATTCTAAGGATTAATGAATCCAAGAGGTGGATCTTTGAAAAGGTAAACAAAATTGACAAGTCTTTAAGCAGACTCATCAAGAAAAAAAGAGAGAATACCCAAGTAAACACAGTCAAAAATGAGAGAAGAGATTACAACTGATACCACAGAGATACAAAGGATTGTAACAAATTACTATGAAAAACTGTATGCCAAGAAATTTTAAAACCTATGTGAAATGGGCACATTTCTAGAAAAATACAATCCTCCAACACTTAATGAAAAAGAAGCAGAAAGCCTGAACAGACCAATAACAGCAAAAAAAAAAAAAAAATTGAAGCAGTAGTCAAAAAACTTCCAACACACAAAAGCCATGGACCAGATTGTCTCACAAGAAAATTCTACAAAGCACTTAAGGAAGAGTTTACCTCTATCCTTCACAGACTATTACAAAAAAATCCAAAAATATGGAAGACTCCCAAACTCTTTTTATGAGGCCAACATCATACTAATTTCAAAACCAGATAAAGACACAACAAAGAAAGAAAACTTCAGGCCAATATCACTGATGGATATTGATGCTAAAGTCCTCAGCAAAATACTGGGAAACCTCATCCAAGAATACACTAAGAAATCATACACCATGATCAAGTGGGATTCATTCCAGGGATGCAAGGATGGTACAATATTCACAAATCAGGAAATGTAATACATCACGTAAACAAAAGCAAAGACAAAAACCACATGATCATATCAATAGATGCAGAAAAAGCGTTCGATAACGTACAGCACCTACTTATGATAAAAACACTCTGCAAAGTGGGAATAGAGGGAGCATTCCTCAACATAATAAAGGCCATATATGAGAGACCTACAGCCAACATCATACTCAATGGGCAAAAATTAAAATCTTTTCCACTAAGATCAGGAACAAGACAGGGGTGTCCACTTTCATCACTTCTATTCAATATAGTACTGGAAGTTTCAGCCACAGTGATCAGACAAGAAAAAGAAACAAAAGGCATTCAAATTTGAAAGGAGGAAACAAAACTGTCACTGTTTCAGATGACATGATAATGCACATAGAAATACCTACAGACTTGGGCAAAAAGCTGATTGACCTAATAAATGAATTTGGCAAACAGTTGGATACAAAGTCAATATCCAGAAATCAAAGGCATTTCTGTACACCATCAATGAAACAGCAGAAGCAGAAATCAAGAAAAAATATCCCATTTGGAATAGCAAAAAGAAAAATGAAATGCCTAGGAATAAACCTAACCAAAGAGGTAAAATACCTGCACTCAGAAAACTACACAACACTGAAGAAAGTAATTAAGAAAGATACAAACAAATGGAAACATACACCATGTTCATGTATTGGAAGAATTAACATCATCAAAATGTCTATACTACCCAAAGCAATGTACACATTCAGTGCAATACCTATTAAAGCACCAATGACATATTTCACAGACATAGAACAAACACTTCAAAAATTTATATGGAACCATAAACAACTCTGAATAGCTGCTGCAATTTTAAGAAAGAAAAGCAAATTTGGAGGATCACAATACCTGATACCAAACTGTATTACAAGGCCACTGTAATCAAAACAGCCTGGTACTGGCATAAAAACAGGCACATGGACCAATGGGACAGAACACAGAACAAAGAAATAAACCCAAGTCTCTACAGTCAATTTCTATTTGACAAAGGGGGCAGCAACATAAAATGGAGTAAAAAATAGCCTCTTCAACAAATTGTGTTAGGAGAATTGGGCAGCTACAGGGAAAAAGAAAAAGAAACTAGAGCCCTAACTTAAACCTTATAGAAAAATAAATTCAAGATGGATAAAAGACTTAAGTATAAACTGTGACACCATTAAGGTCCTAGAGGAGAACATAGGTTGGAAAATCTCAGATATTTCATGCCGAAACATTTTTGCTGACATGTCCTCTAGAGCAAGGGACATAAAGGAAAGAATAAACAAATGGGACCTCATCAAATTAAAAAGCTACACAGCTAAAGAAAGCAGTATCAGGGGAAAGATGGCGGCTTTACTCTAGGCAGCGTGTTTCTCGCCTTCTGTGAAGAGGAGGGACTTTCTCGGATTGGTGGAGAAACAGAGCAAGTGGCGTAGGTTACCGATTCATTTTTGAAAACAGGATATCAAAAATTATTGCAATCATTGAAAAACCAGACAGTAAGGAGACTGCTTCAGGACAAAAGGGACCCAGGGATCAGTGCAGGGACCAGGGGTTTGCAGTCCCCAGGCCTGGCACTCCTCGGTCTGCCTCAGGGCTCCCAGGAGAGGGGAGTCACTGCTCCCTCCCAGGAATAGGAGGGTTGAGCAACTCCAGGGGAGAACTTGTTGCTTGAAGGCACAGATAGGCCAGTTAGACTGGGAAAAAATCGCCCTGCGACTGTGAACACCCACCCAGAGCCGTGGGAGAAGTGAGGGCCTCCAGCCAGCCAGGGGTGGCCGGGAAGAGCACCAGCACCCCTAGCCTGGTGGGAGTGTGGATTGGTGGAAAACCCAAAGCCAGGAAAGGGCACGGGGGTTCTCAGGTTTCTGGAGCCTGCGGTTCTGAACTGTGGAAGTGAGCACCCCAATGGGAATCCTGACTCTGGAGCTGTGATCCCGGAAGGGACTTGGTGCTTAGTGCGTTCCTAAAGCCCGAAACTCAAAAATTTCCAGCCAGCCCAACCAGGGGCGGCCTGGAAATGCACGCGCACCCCTAGCCTGGCGGGAGTGTGGACTGGTGGAAAACCCAGACATCGCAGCCCAGATCCGGGAAAGGGCACCAGCGTTCTCAGGTTTCAGGAGCCTGTGGTGCGGAACTGTGGAGGCATGCACGCCATCAGGAATCCTGACTCTGGCACTGTGATCCCAGAAGGGACACGGACCTTAGGGCATTCCTACAGCCCAAAATTCAAAAATTTGCTGAAGGGGCGGTCCGTTTTACGATTCCAAGGGAGGACACAGTGAATCCCAAAACATCGCGAGTGCCTCCTGAGATCATAGAGCTGGAACCCTGCAGGGAACCTGGAGCACAGAAGAACTTAGCAGTGAGCTCTGGAGAGTGTGTGTGCTCGGGAGCACCCAGGGTACCTGACAGACTTGCTGAGATTTGGCTGGGAAGAGTGACAAGCATTTCAAAGGTTCCTCAGCCAGCTGAAGCCAGCAAGATCAGAAAAACTGGTCAGCCCAGTTAGAAACCAACAAGAGTTTTTTTTATTTGTTTTCTTTTATTTGGTTTGGTTTGGTTTTTGTGGCTGTAGTTGGTTGATTGATTTTATCTTGTGTTTTAAGTGACATTTTATTTTTCAATTCTTATTATTTTTATATCTCTCAATCCCTTATGTTTCTCTTCCATTCATCCTACTATTATTCTTTCCACTCCAAATTTATCTCTCCTGCACTCCATCTTCAGCTTTTCTTTTCCTTTTTTTTTTTTGATCTTGCAAGTTACTGTAAATTTGTGTTATCTTTTTCTCACTTTTCCAACATTTTTTATTTTAATAGTATTTTGGTATTCTTTTTCTTTCTGTATAGTCTTCTTTGCTTGGCTGCTTATACTGTCATTTGATAGGTTCCCCCTGGTATCTCAGTCACAGTGTGTTGATAATTTACTACCCTTCATTTGTGTTCCATTAATACACCTCTCTAGGTTCTATACTCTTTATTCTTGTTATCTAGATCTCATTGATTCTGCCACAAGACTGTCACTTTACTATTACTGTTAATAAGACCTAGTCCCGACAATTATAAATACTACTCAATACCCCTACCTGATCTCAGCCCACTTTGCAATTTCCTGAACTATACTATTGTGGGGGTTGTCTCTATTCTTTTACACATTACTCCTATTTGCTAGTCTTTAATCCAACCCTACCTTAGAATCGGACCTCCCATAGCCTCACAGCTTTCTACATCCAACTAACAATCCTCTCGTCCCCAGTAAGAGTCTTACCTTCTTTCCATCCTTTCTAAAACGTGGATAGTGGGGTGGAGGATCACAGTTAACACTATAAGGAGCCAAAGGATAACCCATCTCTTCTCTACTGGCTGCTAATGTAAATATCATAGTATACTGTCTTACCATCTTAAACCATTTCACCTTACTCCTCCAACTGATCACAAAAAAAAAAAAAAAGTAGGGAGAAGCCATGAACACTAGGATACACGAAGGAGATTGCACCACTGAATCTCACAAGTATTCTACCACAGAAGTTCACACCATAATCACAGGGAACCAGAACAGATCAACTTAAGAAACAGAGGCTAACAATTAGAAGCCCACGAAAAATGAGAAAACAAAGAAACAATCCCCAATTGAAGAGAAATGAGGAAGCCTCAGGGAAAATGCTAAATGAAATAGAGGCAACTCAAGTATCAGATAGTGAGTTCAAAACAATGATTATCAGAAAGTTCAATGAACTCACAATGAGCTTTCAGAAATTAGAGGGAAACTACAACAATCACACTGCAAACTATATAAACATGAAAAAGGAAATAGAAACTCTCAACAAGGGTCAAGAGGAAGTGAAGAATGCCATTTCTGAACTGAAGAACACAGTAGAAGGAATGAAAAGCAGGATCGATGAACCAGAAGATCGGATTAGCAAACTAGAAGACCAAGTGGAAAACAACACCCAGAAAGAGCAAGAAAAGGAAAAGAGGCTCAGAAAGAATGAAGAGGAATTAAGAGAAATGCAAGACAATATGAAACGTAATAATATCTGTATAATAGGGATACTAGAAGGAGAAGAAGAGGAGCAAGGATTCGAAAACCTAGTTGAAAAAGTAATGAAGGAAAACTTCCCTAATTTGATGAGAGAAAAAGTCACACAAATCCAGCAAACACAAAGAGTCCCAATCAAGAGGAACCCAAAGAGGCCACCTCAAGACACATCATTATTAAAATGGCAAAATTTCAAGACAAAGAGAGAATCTTAAAGGCAGCAAGGGAGAAACAGGAAGTAACATACAAGGGAGCCCCAATAAGGCTAACAGCTGATTTCTCAATGGAAACACTTCAAGCCAAAAGAGAATGGCAAGAAATACTCCTAGTAATGAGAACCAGAGGTCTGCAACCAAAGCTACTTTACCCAGCAAGGGTCTCAATGAAGATAGAAGGCCTAATAAGAAGCTTCTCAGACAAAAGAAGTCTAAAAGAATACACCTCCACAAAACCAGCTCTGCAAGAGATTCTAAAGGGACTGCTTTAAGGAAGAGAAGGAAAAGGGGGGGGCACTCGTACATAAAAAACAATGAATAAGTACCTATCAATAATAACCTTAAATGTAAATGGATTGAATGCTCCATTCAAAAGACATTGAATAGCTGAGTGGATAAGAAAAAATGACCCACATGTCTGCTGCCTAAAAGAGACCCACCTCAGGATAAAAGTCCTGCACAGGCTGAAAGTGAAGGGCTAGAAACAAATCTTCCAAGAAAACGGACAGGAAAAATAAGCCGGGGTAGCAATACTCATATCAGACAAAATAGACTTCCAAAAAAGGTCCATAAAGAGAGACCCAGAAGGTCACTTCATAATACTCAAGGGAAGAATCCATCAAGAAAACATAAGCATTGCAAATATATATGCACCCAACACAGGGCCACACAAATATATAAGAAAAATTTTAAAGGACTTCAAGAAAGATATAGACAGCAACACATTTATAGTAGGGGATATTAATACCCCACTGTCAACAATGGATATATCTTCCAAACAAAATACCAACAAGGATATCGTGGCACTAGATCAAGTGGACTTATCTGATATATGTAGAATCTTTCATCACAAGGAAGCAAAATACACATTCTTTTCAAATGTACATGGACTATTTTCTAAGATAGAGCACAAGACAGCATACAAAACAAGCTTCAAAAAATTCTAGAAAAGTGAAATCATATCACGCATTTTCTTTGACCACAAGAGCTTGAAACTAGAAAACAAGCTGACAAATTTATGGGGACTGAAGAGTATGCTATTAAATAATTAATACATTGATAATGAGATCAAAGAAGAAATCAAAAAGGTTTCTGGAAAAATGTAAATGAACACATAACTGTCCAAAACCTATGGTACATGGTGAAGGTAGTCTTGAGAAGGAAGTAGATAACAATACAGGCACACCAAGAAAGATAGAAACCTTTCCAAAGAACAACCTAACCCTACATCTACAAGAACTGGAGGGACAACAACAAATGAAGGCCGGAGCAAGGAAAAGGAAGGGAATAATACAGATCAGAGAAGAATGTAATGACATAGAGATTAAAAGAACAATTCAAAGGGCCAATAAATTCAGGAGGGTGTTCTTTGGAAAAATAAACAAATTTGACTAGCTTTTAACAACATTCATTAAGAAGAAAGAAGAGAGGACCCAAATAAATAAAATAAAAAATGAAAGAGGAGAGCCCTGGTGCCTGTGGTTCAGTGGATTGAGTGCTGACATGTAAACCAAAGAATC